>NC_056735.1:10544656-10592156 GCF_019279795.1 Protopterus annectens
TTTTGGGCCCCTAATGTCCTGGCACAAGCTTTCCTGAAAGCTTTTTTGGAAAGGAGTTTTTCTTTCTCAGACCTCCTAGAAGAAATCCTCCTTCTTCTTGGGACCTAAATTTGGTTCTTGCTTCTTTGATTCTTCCCCTTTCGAACCTGCAGTCTCCCCTTAAGTGTTCTTTAAAAATTATTATCATGGAAAACTCTTTTTCTGGTAGCTATTACATCAGCTAGAAGGAGGTTTCAGAGCTTGCTAAAGCACTCAGCTGTGGGCCCACTCCTTTATCTTTTGTTTCATAAGGACAGAGTATCTCAATGAACTAACCCGGCCTTTTTTTGCCTAAAGTGGTCGTCGACACAATCTGAATCAAAGCCATTGATCTACCGGTCTTTTTCCAGGAAAATATTCCAATAGGTCTGAACAAAGGAAATTACACTGCCTGTATGTTCCACCGGCGTCAATTGAGAGTACTACTTGGATAGAACTAAACAAGTTCGAGAAATCTGATCAGCTGTTTACACACTCCTATCGCGATGGAGAGCAGAAAGGGACTTTCAGTTTCAAAGGTATCATTATCCAGATGGCTAACATCTTTGATTTCCTTGTATATGAAATTAGACATCAAAAGCTGCCTTGATAAACTCATAAGAGCTCATTCCCACCAGAGCTTCTCAAGGCTACTTCTTTAGCTCCTCTTCCAAGACAGACACTGCTTATCGGACACCATTTGTGCAGCGGCTACTTTGGGCTACTCCTCACACTTTCATTTCTCATTATAAGTTGGATTTAGCTTCTAGGCATAGAGCTAACTTTGGTTCCACTGTTCTCAGGAGTCTGTTCCGTTTAGGCCACCGGGACAAGGGTGCTAGGGGGCGGTCCCATCCAGCAGAAATGAAGGCGTAGATGAACGCAACAACATATAGAAGTTATGTTCTTACCATAGCGTTCCATGTTAGATTGTCTTCTTCTCGCCTTCTTCTTCGATCCCACCCTCCTTCCCCTGGCCTGGACAGACCTAGAGGAGTTCTGATTGTGACCTCTCTTCTTTCTACCACCTCTTTTTCTTGGAGACATATGCTATTATGCATATTTCCTGGTTCAGGATATAGGTCATCCTTCTTTCTTCCTGTTGTTAGAGTGTGGATTCTGTTTTTACAGTTATTCTGTTACTATTATTATAAGCTGGGGTTAGCTTACAAAGCGAGATCACGAGGTAACTCTAAAGCTAGCATTGTGGGATATAAGGGAGCCTCTGAGCCGGTTAGGAACAAACTCTCCCGAGAGCTTTTAGAGTGGCGCAAGTGGGCCGAGGAATTCGGCTCCAGAACCCATCCAACAAGAAGAAGAAGTAGAAGAAGACAACTAACATGGAACGTTATGGTAAGAACATAACTTCTATTTATTCTGCTCTTCAGTAACTTGAACTGAAGCTAGTGTTGGCTGAATTTTGTTATTTGCTAGTAATTACAGGTTTGGGGGTAGCCACATTCTTTGATTTCCTGTCCTTGCATATTTAATCTGGTGCATGTGAAATAATTCCTGCTTTAAAACTTCAGCTTGGCCAGCTAAGAACTTGGTTATATTCAACTGGACGTATAAGAGAATTTAAGTACCTTTATCTGCTCTTTTTTTTTTAAAAAATACAGTATTTAATTTGAGTGTTGAAGGAATTTTTAACTGAAGTTATTCTGCTCTTCAGTAACTTGAACTGAAGCTAGTGTTGGCTGAAATTTGTTATTTGCTAGTAATTACAGGTGTGGGGTAGCCACATTCTTTGATTTCCTGTCCTTGCATATTTAAACTGGTGCATGTGAAATAATTCCTGCTTTAAAACTTCAGCTTGTCCAGCTAAGAACTTGGTTATATTCAACTGGACGTATAAGAGAATTTAAGTACCTTTATCTGCTCTTTTTTTTTTAAAAAATACAGTATTTAATTTGAGTGTTGAAGGAATTTTTAACTGAAGTTATTCTGCTCTTCAGTAACTTGAACTGAAGCTAGTGTTGGCTGAATTTTGTTATTTGCTAGTAATTACAGGTGTGGGGTAGCCACATTCTTTGATTTCCTGTCCTTGCATATTTAAACTGGTGCATGTGAAATAATTCCTGCTTTAAAACTTCAGCTTGGCCAGCTAAGAACTTGGTTATATTCAACTGGACGTATAAGAGAATTTAAGTACCTTTATCTGCTCTTTTTTTTAAAAATACAGTATTTAATTTGAGTGTTGAAGGAATTTTTAACTGAAGTTATTCTGCTCTTCAGTAACTTGAACTGAAGCTAGTGTTGGTTGAATTTTGTTATTTGCTAGTAATTACAGGTGTGGGGGTAGCCACATTCTTTGATTTCCTGTCCTTGCATATTTAAACTGGTGCATGTGAAATAATTCCTGCTTTAAAACTTCAGCTTGGCCAGCTAAGAACTTGGTTATATTCAACTGGACGTATAAGAGAATTTAAGTACCTTTATCTGCTCTTTTTTTTTAAAAAATACAGTATTTAATTTGAGTGTTGAAGGAATTTTTAACTGAAGTTATTCTGCTCTTCAGTAACTTGAACTGAAGCTAGTGTTGGCTGAATTTTGTTATTTGCTAGTAATTACAGGTGTGGGGTAGCCACATTCTTTGATTTCCTGTCCTTGCATATTTAATCTGGTGCATGTGAAATAATTCCTGCTTTAAAACTTCAGCTTGGCCAGCTAAGAACTTGGTTATATTCAACTGGACGTATAAGAGAATTTAAGTACCTTTATCTGCTCTTTTTTTTAAAAAAATACAGTATTTAATTTGAGTGTTGAAGGAATTTTTAACTGAAGTTATTCTGCTCTTCAGTAGCTTGAACTGAAGCTAGTGTTGGCTGAATTTTGTTATTTGCTAGTAATTACAGGTGTGGGGTAGCCACATTCTTTGATTTCCTGTCCTTGCATATTTAAACTGGTGCATGTGAAATAATTCCTGCTTTAAAACTTCAGCTTGGCCAGCTAAGAACTTGGTTATATTCAACTGGACGTATAAGAGAATTTAAGTACCTTTATCTGCTCTTTTTTAAAAAAAAAATACAGTATTTAATTTGAGTGTTGAAGGAATTTTAACTGAAGTTATTCTGCTCTTCAGTAACTTGAACTGAAGCTAGTGTTGGCTGAATTTTGTTATTTGCTAGTAATTACAGGTGTGGGGGTAGCCACATTCTTTGATTTCCTGTCCTTGCATATTTAAACTGGTGCATGTGAAATAATTCCTGCTTTAAAACTTCAGCTTGGCCAGCTAAGAACTTGGTTATATTCAACTGGATGTATAAGAGAATTTAAGTACCTTTATCTGCTCTTTTTTTTTAAAAAATACAGTATTTAATTTGAGTGTTGAAGGAATTTTTAACTGAAGTTATTCTGCTCTTCAGTAACTTGAACTGAAGCTAGTGTTGGCTGAATTTTGTTATTTGCTACTAATTACAGGTGTGGGGTAGCCACATTCTTTGATTTCCTGTCCTTGCATATTTAAACTGGTGCATGTGAAATAATTCCTGCTTTAAAACTTCAGCTTGGCCAGCTAAGAACTTGGTTATATTCAACTGGACGTATAAGAGAATTTAAGTACCTTTATCTGCTCTTTTTTTTTAAAAATACAGTATTTAATTTGAGTGTTGAAGGAATTTTAACTGAAGTTATTCTGCTCTTCAGTAACTTGAACTGAAGCTAATGTTGGCTGAATTTTGTTATTTGCTAGTAATTACAGGTGTGGGGGTAGCCACATTCTTTGATTTCCTGTCCTTGCATATTTAAACTGGTGCATGTGAAATAATTCCTGCTTTAAAACTTCAGCTTGGCCAGCTAAGAACTTGGTTATATTCAACTGGACGTATAAGAGAATTTAAGTACCTTTATCTGCTCTTTTTTTTTAAAAAAAAAATACAGTATTTAATTTGAGTGTTGAAGGAATTTTTAACTGAAGTTATTCTGCTCTTCAGTAACTTGAACTGAAGCTAGTGTTGGCTGAATTTTGTTATTTGCTAGTAATTACAGGCGTGGGGGTAGCCACATTCTTTGATTTCCTGTCCTTGCATATTTAAACTGGTGCATGTGAAATAATTCCTGCTTTAAAACTTCAGCTTGGCCAGCTAAGAACTTGGTTATATTCAACTGGACGTATAAGAGAATTTAAGTACCTTTATCTGCTCTTTTTTTTAAAACAAATACAGTATTTAATTTGAGTGTTGAAGGAATTTTTAACTGAAGTTATTCTGCTCTTCAGTAACTTGAACTGAAGCTAGTGTTGGCTGAATTTTGTTATTTGCTAGTAATTACAGGTGTGGGGGTAGCCACATTCTTTGATTTCCTGTCCTTGCATATTTAAACTGGTGCATGTGAAATAATTCCTGCTTTAAAACTTCAGCTTGGCCAGCTAAGAACTTGGTTATATTCAACTGGACGTATAAGAGAATTTAAGTACCTTCATCTGCTCTTTTTTTAAAAAATACAGTATTTAATTTGAGTGTTGAAGGAATTTTTAACTGAAGTTATTCTGCTCTTCAGTAACTTGAACTGAAGCTAGTGTTGGCTGAATTTTGTTATTTGCTAGTAATTACAGGTGTGGGGGTAGCCACATTCTTTGATTTCCTGTCCTTGCATATTTAAACTGGTGCATGTGAAATAATTCCTGCTTTAAAACTTCAGCTTGGCCAGCTAAGAACTTGGTTATATTCAACTGGACGTATAAGAGAATTTAAGTACCTTTATCTGCTCTTTTTTTTTTAAAAATACAGTATTTAATTTGAGTGTTGAAGGAATTTTTAACTGAAGTTATTCTGCTCTTTAGTAACTTGAACTGAAGCTAGTGTTGGCTGAATTTTGTTATTTGCTAGTAATTACAGGTGTGGGGTAGCCACATTCTTTGATTTCCTGTCCTTGCATATTTAAACTGGTGCATGTGAAATAATTCCTGCTTTAAAACTTCAGCTCGGCCAGCTAAGAACTTGGTTATATTCAACTGGACGTATAAGAGAATTTAAGTACCTTTATCTGCTCTTTTTTTTTAAAAATACAGTATTTAATTTGAGTGTTGAAGGAATTTTTAACTGAAGTTATTCTGCTCTTCAGTAACTTGAACTGAAGCTAGTGTTGGCTGAATTTTGTTATTTGCTAGTATTTACAGGTTTGGGGGTAGCCACATTCTTTGATTTCCTGTCCTTGCATATTTAAACTGGTGCATGTGAAATAATTCCTGCTTTAAAACTTCAGCTTGGCTAGCTAAGAACTTGGTTATATTCAACTGGACGTATAAGAGAATTTAAGTACCTTTATCTGCTCTTTTTTTTTTAAAAAAATACAGTATTTAATTTGAGTGTTGAAGGAATTTTAACTGAAGTTATTCTGCTCTTTAGTAACTTGAACTGAAGCTAGTGTTGGCTGAATTTTGTTATTTGCTAGTAATTACAGGTGTGGGGTAGCCACATTCTTTGATTTCCTGTCCTTGCATATTTAATCTGGTGCATGTGAAATAATTCCTGCTTTAAAACTTCAGCTTGGCCAGCTAAGAACTTGGTTATATTCAACTGGACGTATAAGAGAATTTAAGTACCTTTATGTGCTCTTTTTTTAAAAAAATACAGTATTTAATTTGAGTGTTGAAGGAATTTTTAACTGAAGTTATTCTGCTCTTCAGTAACTTGAACTGAAGCTAGTGTTGGCTGAATTTTGTTATTTGCTAGTAATTACAGGTGTGGGGGTAGCCACATTCTTTGATTTCCTGTCCTTGCATATTTAAACTGGTGCATGTGAAATAATTCCTGCTTTAAAACTTCAGCTTGGCCAGCTAAGAACTTGGTTATATTCAACTGGACGTATAAGAGAATTTAAGTACCTTTATCTGCTCTTTTTTTTTTAAAAAATACAGTATTTAATTTGAGTGTTGAAGGAATTTTTAACTGAAGTTATTCTGCTCTTCAGTTATTCCCACCCACCTGCCTGTTTTTGTTTTGGTGTTAATCTTAGTGGCATTGAAACTGCCCGCCCCTCAGCCTGCCTCTGGGCCCATCTCATTTGCTCACTCAACTGAGTGCAGTGAGATCATATTCTGACTTCAGGCACTCCTACTGTGTACAAAGAGAGCATCTGGGAAATAGAAAAAAAAATTAAGCTTATTTCCTGCCTTTCTTGTTAAGTGGTACAGACTATTTGTAGGCTTCTGAGCCCCCAAGCCCTTCTGTGTTTGAGGGAAGCCTACTAGCTTGTTTTTTCTTATAACTAGCCAGTTTTCTAGTTTCAGCACTCAAATCTGTTTCTTTGATCTCAGCACTTGTTCAGAAAAAAAAAAAAAAAAATTTTCATCTGCTTTTACTGTACTTGTGTTTCTACCTACTTCTTTTTACTTTTGCATCATCTTAAAATACTCAATTGTATTTATTACTGCTTGGTTTAACTCATTCTAAGCCTTTTGGTTTAAACACTTGGGCTTCGGACCAGTTAGTTGTTTTGCACTGAGAGGGTTTGTGGTCTGCACTGTTGTGGCAGAACAGGTAGCTTACATCCTTCTAGGTTGAGAACTGCTGATTGAGGGCTCAGTGTCTGTTATTCTAAAAGTGTATTAATTCTGGTTTAAGCACTTGGGCTTTCAAGCCAGTTATTTTACATTAAGAGGGTTAAGTGGTCTGCACTCTTGTGGGAGGAGAGGCTGGACTCTGTCCTTCTGAGCTGGGAATTTCTGGTTAAAGGCTTATAGTGCATGCATATCTGAACTGTTTCTTACTGAAGTTGGTGCGCCTTGTTTGCTGTGGCATAGACTGGATTCGGGCCTGCTGGATCTAGCTTTGTTTGTGTAACTTGAGCACTAATCCAGACATTCTCTAAAGTATTCAATGGTATTTATTACTGCTTGGTTGTAACTTGATTAAAGTGTAGCTATCATTCAAGTCTTTTGGATTAAGCACTTGGGCTTCAGACCAGTTGTTTTACATTAGGAAGGTTTGTGGCATGCACTGTGGTGGCAGGACAGGTAGCTTTCATCCTTCTAAGTTGGGAACTGCTGATTGAGAGCCCAGTGTCCAAGTGTATTAGTTCTGGTTTAGGCACTTGGGCTTCAGGCCAGTTATTTTACAATAAGAAAGTTTGTGGTCTGCACTCTTGTGGGAGAAGAGGCTGGACTCTGCCCTTCTGAGCTGGGAATTTCTGGTTAAAGGTTTATAGTGCCTGAATATTTGAACTGTATCTTACTGAAATTGGTTCACCTTGTTTGCTCTAGCATAGACTAGATCCAGGCCTGCTGAATCTAGCTTTGTTTATATGCTTGTTGTTTGTTTGCTTGTTATTTCCCTGGAAGCTAATTCCACCTAATACGCAACTTCTCAGCGCTTCTGTGGATCACTAGTGATATCTGCATTGCTTACTGTACTTATTTCCTTGTTTCACTTGAAAGAAAGTTACTGTTTGTCGTTTTGCATTTAGTTACTTGTAACACATTGCACTCAAGTTACCTGGCACTTGCTCACTAAAGCAATTATATAAGTCAGCACTAAAATTAAAAGCACTACACCCTCACTCCCCACTGGCCCTTGTTTTCAATTAAGGAATTCCCAATATTATTCTAGCATGTCCAAAGGTCAGTTGTCAATCTTCTCTCCGGTCCAGCTTGTGAATCTGGGAATCTTGAGGCAATGTTATAACTGCCTCATGTACACAGACAACCCTCTCCTCCTCCCACATAACACAAATATTTGCGAGAGATGCAGCTATTTAGCCAAACTGGAGGCTGAGCTCTCTCAACTCAGGACTGGCAAGACCAGACAGGAGGAGAAGGCAACTACACACACCACAAAACCAGCCTCACATAATGCTACCACTCCACTGAATCAAACACATAAACACATACTCGGAGGCTCTGAGTAAAAATTTACCTAAACAGCAGAGGCCTCCAAAGCAGACACCCAAACAACTGCTACCTCAAGACACCCCACAAGCAACACATAAACCACAAAAGCAGTGTGCAAAGCAGTCACAGCCCTTAAGGCCAAATACAACACCAAACATACTTGTCATAGGTGACTCCATAGTCAGACACACTGACGTCCCACTCACCAGGCTGAACAAGGAGAGGGTCACAGTAAGCTGCCTATCGAGCTAGAATCCGCCACATAACACAAGCACTCGGGGTCACTCCACGGCAAGTACAAATATGACACAGTCATTGTCCATGCTGGTGTGAGCGACCTGAGGCGTACGTCCCTGGACTACATGAAAAGAGACATAGAGGAGCTCTCTGATTATGTAGCCCAGGCAGGTATGACCCTAACTCTGAGCAGTATCCTTCCTTCACCAAGAATGATGCCACAATATAGAGACAAGATGATCAGCTTTAACAATTGGCTTAATGTCTGGTGTCATTCAAAGGGGATCCAGTGTCTGTCTGCCTGGGATGACATGCTTGACAAGCCACGCTGCTTCATGAGGGACGGCTTGCACCTGTCACCCTGGGATTCGGATATTGGCTAAGGCTCTTGCCACCCCCATAGTGCCTTTTTAGGCAAGGCTCAAATTCTAAACCTACCACCCTAGAAAACAAAAATGGGAAGAAACTGAGGGTAATGCTGCTCAATGCCAGAAGTCTAAATCTCAAAATGCACTTTTCGAGGCCCTTCTCAGTATGGAGAACATCGATGTCTGTGCTGTAACTGAAACCTGGTTCAAGGCTCCTGAGAGCACCCGGCACTATTAGGTTTTACCTCATATCATGCGTTCCGGCCCCAAAACCCGGACCACACCACAAAAGGAGGGTGTATCCATATTCATAAAGGATACCCACACCTCCAGGTTGGTGGCAACGCCTGAAGCTTCGGAAACCATCCAGGTGCAACTAACCATAGGCAAAACTGCTCTACAAATTGTAGCATGCTACAGGCCACCCTCTCAAACTCAGGAACCCCACACAGCCTTCCTGAAGACACTGGAGGGTATAAATGTATCTCCAAACACCATCATATTGGGTGACTTCAACTACCCGAATATAGACTGGGAACATTACTCAAGCCCTAACTTTCTAGCCCAACGGTTCCTGGAGTTCATAAATTCAAATGCCATGGAACAGCTAGTCACTGTTCCCACGAGAGGAGAAAATATACTAGATCTCATTGTCACAAACATGGGGACAAAATGCTCCACACCAGAAGTATATCCCTCATTGGTGAGATCTGATCATAAACTAATCTCACTGGAAATCCACATCCCGCCCCCACCCCAAACAAAAAGACCATAGTGAAGAACTTCTCTAAAGCAAACTTCACACTACTCAAGACTGGTGTGGTATCCTTCAAGGCCCCTGAGCCAGTGGAAACCACAACCCAAGCTGTGGAAGCCCTTACAAATGCCTTCTATGAACACCTCCAGGACTGCATGGATCAGGCAATCCCAAATAAAACCAAGACTCTTTCCACAAAGGGCAAGCGTCCAGTCTGGTGGACCCCAGCCATTAACAAACTTTACAATAAGAGGAGAAAGCTATTACATGATAGAACAAAATCCATAAAAGGGAAGTCACCCCTGATCATTATTAGTAAAAAATACGAGCACTCATAAAATCAACTAAGGCCAATTTTGAGAGAAAAATTGCCATGGATTCAAGGACAATCATAAGGCCTTTTTCAGCTATGTTAGGAACCTGGGTGGAAACTCCCAGATATGCTCAGAATTAGTCCAAAATGATACAAAAATCACTGAACCCACAGACATTGCCAACATACTGGCAAACAGGTTCAGTGCAAACTTCACCCCCCCCTCCCCCCCTAAAGGAGAGATAACTATCCCAGCCGAGTGTAGCCTCCCGGACATCTCAAATGCGCAGGTGAAAGCTGCTCTCTCTAAAGCTAAAAACACAGCATCAATGGGACCGGATGGTGTCCCCGGCTGTGTGCTACACGAGCTAAATGAGGAATTAAACCAGCACATAAGGCAGCTGTTTAATCTCAGCCTTACCACAGGATACGTGCCCAAGGAGTGGTGTGCGGCAACTGTTGTCCCACTCCACAAAGGCGGGGCCTCTACGGACCCTGGTAATTACCGCCCCATAAGCTTAACAAGTCTAGTCTGCAAAGCTATGGAGAGGATCATAATGGAGCTCATAAACAAAGATATAGGGGACTTGCAGACATTGGACCCGACCCAGTTTGGCTTTGTCAAGGGAAGATCATGCCTTTTGAACTTGGTCGACTTCTTCGAAACAGTCACCAAGGCCATTGATGAGGGAAAGGCAGTCCATACCGCCTACCTTGACCTTGCAAAGGCTTTCGACACAATACCCCACTCGAGTATTGTAGAAAAACTTACCAGCTTAAATGTAAACCCATATGTCACAAGATGGGTTGCAAACTGGCTTAAGGACAGAACCCACAGGGTTAGAGTTGCTGGCGCTGTGTCAGACTCCAAGCCGGTCACAAGTGGTGTCCCACAGGGCTCGGTCCTTGGCGCCCTATTGTTTGGCATCTACTTCTCAGAAGTACAGGCCAACATAGGAGGACTTTAGCTGACAAAGTTTGCAGACGACTGCAAACTGGGCCATAGTGGAAAGTGCATCAGACACGGATATCCTTCAGAAGGGACTCACGGAAACAGATAGCTGGTGCCAGAGCCATGGCCTGAAGTTAAACGCCAAAAATGTATAGTCATACCCTTCGGGAAAAACAAGGTAACCCCAAGCTACCATATAGGTGGCAATCCACTAAGCACAGAAGAGGTTATCAGGGACCTGGGGACCCAGGTTGACAGTGGCCTTTCTTTTGACACTCACATTGCTAAAGTGGTTAGAAAGACCTTCTACATTGCCCACCTGATCATGAAGGATTCACATCCAGATCTAGTGAGGTCATTGTTCCCCTGTACTCTTCACTTATCAGACCAATGATCGAGTACAATGCCCCATTCGGGATGTATCTCACCCGACATCTGCAGCAATTGGAGAGACCCCAAAAGTTCCTCACCAAAAGGATAAAGGGACTCCAAAATCTGTCATATGCTGCCAGATTGAAGAAACTCAAGCTCTATTCAGTCGCATACCGTCTGCTCAGAGGTGACATGTGCCTGACATACAAGGCCATGTCCAACCCGGAATTAATGGACATGCTCCACCTCAAACATCCAAATCCACCAAAACCACTAGAGCAAGCGACTTAAACCTTAGCACGGATATAAATAGGACGTGCTGGAGGGATAGATTTATCACTCAGAGACTCCCTATGCTGTGGAATAAAATCCCGGTCCATGTGAGGCAGAGCACCTCGCTGACTCTGTTCAAGAGAAAGCTAGACCTGTGGATGGGAGATCGTAGGTTTACCCCGGGAATCATCTCTGTGTCACTGCTGGACAGAGGCACAACAAACTAATGGGCACAGTATTTTTTCATATAAGGGGTGGCGTAAGCCACAAAAATTTGGGCTAGGCTTATAAATGCCTTAGGGCAGATAGCCTAGTATAAACCTATGAACCTATATTCCTATCAGGGGATCATGCAGGAAATGTCTCCATTTCAGGGCAGGATCTCAACACTTTCAGTTCTCTGTGTTTCTCTTTGGCTTATCTACTGCTCCCAGAGTGTTCACAAAATGTTTGGCTCTGGCCATTGCCTTGTGCAGACAAAGAAATATCCAGATTTACCCATACTTCGACTGCCTTATTCAGACAGACAGCCAGGAAAAGCTGCTCAAGCACCTGGCCTTTGTAAAGACCCTACTAACCTCCCTCGGGTACACAATCAATGAAAAGAAATCCAAACAGGTGCCCACCCAAAGGATTATCTTCCTGGGAGCAAGCCTGGACACAGCATCCTAGATGGCATTTCTTACACCAGAAAAACAAATTTTCCTGACAGCCTACTTCTCTCAACTAGCCACCACACCCCAGTTATCTGCAAGGAAGACCCTGCAAGCTCTGGGGTTCATGGCATCTTGCATACTCATTCCATATAAGGAAACGTCAGTGGTACCTAAAAAGCCTTTGGTGATCAGTCTGCCAACCTCAGTAAATAGGTTCTAGATGTTATCCGTAGGCCAGACACCCTAGCACTAGAAAGTCTTATGCTGACAAATGGAAAAGGTTCTGCACCTGGATCCAAACTAAGGGAGCCAATATGGCACAGCCCTCCCTACCTCTCATCCTGGATTACTTAGCTGACCTACTACACAGTGGGCTCTCTTTTTCCTCTATAAAAATTCATGCCTCTGCTATTTCTGCTCATTTTCCCACTTAGCAGCCCCTTTTCTCCCACCTTTTGATCAAACAGTTCCTAAGAGGGGCTAGTAACTTGAGGCCACCCAGAAGGGCACTAACCCCAGCTTGAGATCTTAACTTTGTATTGGAAAAGCTCACCCTGCCCCCTTTTGAACCAGCTTCTTCTGCAGAGTTAAAATTTCTCTCCTGGAGGACAGCATTCCTTCTGGCATCACTTCAGCCAGAAGAATCTCTGAGTTGCAACCGCTCATGGCTGTGGAACCCTTCAATATCTTCCATGCTGACAGGGACTACCCTCAGAACTAACCCATCCTTCGTGCTCAAGGTGGTGTCCGGTGTGGCTCTCAACCAAATCCATTAATTTACCCACCTCTTTTCTTAATCCCCAGAACAAGCGGGAAAGGATTCTGTACTCTGTAGATGTGCACAGACAGCTCAAATTCTATCTAGACAGGAATAAATCCTTCATAAAGTCTGATCAATTGCTGGTTAGCTTTGCTACAGGGACAGAAGGCAAAGCTATCTCCAAACAAACCATTTCCAAACGGATAGCACACTGCATCCATTTCTACTACAAACAACATGGAAAGCCTCCCCCCAAGGGGGTCAGGACTCACTCCACCAGAGCAGCCTCCACCTCTGCAGCTTTCCTCAGAGGAGTCCCCACCAGGGACATCCTGGAGGCTGCCACCTAGACATCTGTTCACATTTTTACCAAACATTATCACCTGCCTCTCTTCTCCAAATCCAGGGCAGGGTTTGCCTCTGCAGTCTTGCAGGGCATCCTAGCCAACCACTAGTTTCTTTGACTGCCTCCACCCATTTCCTCAGCTTTGGGAATCAACCCAAATGTGATGACTGCAACAGTAAAACATGAAGAACATAGTACAGTTGTGTACACTTGCCATAAATCTAGATGTTCGAGTGTATTCACTGTTGCAGTCCTTGTTTCCCTCCCTCCATCCCCCTTCTTCTGTTTCCTTACAAAGGGACCTATTGGTATTTACTTTCTACTGGTGGGGTTCTTCCACCAGAACCTGGCTCTTACTTGGGGGCTCCTGACAGGTTAGGGCAAGAAAAACTGATGTAATGGTGTCGGCTTCTTTACTTTATACTACTGACAACCTGACATCAGTCCTGAAGCGACAGCAACCGACGCAGAAATACTAAGCCTCTGGTATTCGGGCCGGCCGAGGGCTACCCTGGCAGGGATAACCCAAATGTGATGACTGCAACAGTGAATACACTCGAACATCTACATTTATGGTAAGTGTACACAACTGTACTTTCTGGTTTTTCTCAACAGAAGTCTTCTGAGCAGGTGAACCAAGATGTTTATCATGAAGAATATTTCTGAGATTCAAGAAAACATCACTCTTATCTCGTTTTGACTTCTCTAGTAACTGTTTTGCATTTTGGACTAGAACGTGCAGTTCTGCCAAACCATTTGACTGCGGGTACTTTGCACTACTTGTGACATGAGTAAAGTCCCATTCTTCAGCAAATCTTTTGAACTGTTTGCTAGTTAACTGCGTGGCATTGTCAGAAATAACGTGTGGACTACCATGGACTGCAAAATGATGTTTCATCTTAGTAATGACATTACTGGATGCTACGTTGGGAGGAAGTAGGTCAATTTCGAACCAGTTGGAAGTAAGTGTCTACCAACACCAAATAATGTTGACCATTCCACTTGAAAATGTCTGTGGCTACTGTTGACCAAGATAGTTCCGGAATCTGGTTAAGCTGAAGTGGTTCCTTCTGTTGATGTGGCTTAGTACTATTACACACTGAACAAGATGAAAGTACTCGCTCAATGTCTTGTGACATAGATGGCCAAAATACCAGTTATCTCACCCTCCTTTTGGTAGATTGAGTTCCTGGGTGGCCATGATGCAAGATAGTAATGTACTCTTGTTGCAAGGAATTTGGAACAATTACTTTTGGACCTTTCATAATGTTACCCAAAATCTCTCCTCTGTATGGAAAATAAGGTTGCACTTCTTGAGGTAAACTAGATTGCTTTGACAGCCATCTGTGATTGATAAAGTGGTTGAACCTTTGTAAAACTGGATCTGTGGCTGTGTGATCTCTCAGCTCATCAAGATGTATGGATAAAAAAATTCTCACTTCCATGACTTCAAAATCAAGGTTCTCATTCTCGTGCTGTTCTGTGGTGTTTCTGGGCAATCTGGACACTGTATCAGCGAGATAAAAAAGTTTGCCTTTCTTGTAGACAAGATTGAAGTTGTACTTTTGCAATCTCAGCATCATGCGTTGCAGTCTGTCTGGGACTGAATGCATTGGCTTTCTTAAGATAACAATCCGAAAAAATTTTGGTCTGGAATGAACAATCTTCTCCACCCAGGTAAATCCTCTACACCCACCCCAGGACAACTAAGCGACAAAACCCCAGAAGAAGTATCCAATTCCTTTAACAACTTCTTCACTGATATTATACAATCCCTAGCTAACCAACTACTGAATACCAATACTATAAACACAAACAACTCCCAACATTCTCCACCTACATTCAAATTTCAGCCTGTCCCTACCTCCTTTATAAGATCCTTACTAAAGAAACTAAAACCAACTACACTCTCTGCAGATTTACTCCCGGCTGAATATCTACAGATAGCAGCAGATGCCATTGCTTTCCCCATCTCGATAATTATTAACAGAACCATTACAGAATCTAAAATACCATCTTTATGGAAAATATCCCATGTCATACCCCTCCACAAAGGTGGCCTATCTACCGAACTATCAAACTGTAGGCCCATAGCCATACTGTCACCACTAGCCAAAGTCATGGAGAAGTGCATACACAAACAACTTCTTCACTATCTTATCCACAACAATTTACTAACCAACTCACAACATGGCTTTAGACCCCACCACAGCACGACCACTGCCCTTCTCTCTTTTACAGATACTATCAATCACAACAGAAATGACAGAAAAATATCTTCAGCACTGTTCCTTGACCTATCAAAGGCCTTTGATATGGTGAACCATCAAATCCTCTATCGTACACTAGATAATCTACATCTTGATAAACAAGCTCTAGACTGGTTTATAGACTACCTCACTGATAGGAAACAAGCCGTCCTTTGGCAATCAAAACTCTCTAAACTCTTACCAAATACCATAGGGTACCCCAAGGATCAATACTGGGGCCTCTCCTTTTATTATCTTTACAAATGACCTGTATAAAGCCATCCCTGAAGCCACCTGCATTCAATATGCAGACGACTCCACATTAATTTGTTCTGACACATCCTCTGTTAACCTACTAGCAAAACCCAGTCCTGCTTTACATCAGTAGAAAATTGGCTGTTAGAGCGTAAACTGATCCTGAATCCAAACAAAACAAAGTTACTACTATTTCACCCCACAAAGATCACACTGCTATCCTTTTCTATTTACTCCAAAAATGGGACTATCATCTCCCCTGACCCCTATACCAAACTACTAGGAGTCTCCATAGACAACAAACTCAAATTTGATATACATATTAATCAGACCATTAAAACCGTTAACAAAAAACTAGGATCCTTTTATCGGATCAAATCATTTCTAACTCCTATAGCAAAAGTGACACTGGCCCGCTCACATCTTCTCTCTACCCTCCTATATGCATCTCCCATACTCACTAACCTCAACACATCTGAACTAAATAAACTAGAACGCTGCTATAATCATATTGCCAGATTTGCCACAGGTATGCCCTACAGAACACATCACTGTATTAATCTAAACAACCTAGATTGGATTGAATACCCTAACCTTCTAAAACAGACCCAACTGATAGAAGCATTTAAAATCTTGAATCAGCCGGAACACGCCAGCTCTGAATAACCTAATCATACCCTACAATAACCTCAGAAGTTTGCGTTCCTCAAATAAACTTCTAGTTCAAACAATCAAAGCCAATAATGTAGGAGGTGACTCACTCTTTACCAATACCATTGGAAAAATATGGAACTCCCTCCCTCCTAGTCTCACCTGTAACAGCTCTCTTAATTCTTTCAAAAAAAAACTACATCTCCATTTAAGGACAAACTGGCTCTGTCAATGCTCCAATCCTGACTAATCCTTCTCTCCTTCTACATAGATCTTCCCGTGGGCCCCTACCTTTTTTACTGCTTTACCGTTTCTCATCTCTTCTATACTAAAGAAGTTTAGTTCTTAATAGAAGAATATCCACTCCGGAATCTGTGTTGATTTTTTGTATTTTCACTATTGTATAAATATTTTTACTCTTTTAATGTTTATTATTAGAATATAATTACTTTTGTATGAATGTAATCATTTGTATTATCTTTTTGTATTAATTACTGTCACAGTGGAGCTTTTCTCCCCGGGCCTCCGCTGAAAATGGACATGTAATCCAGACGGACTATCCCGGTCAACAAATGTAAAATAAAATAAAATAAATAAATAAATAGTGACTAATGGTTGGTGGTCTGTTTCGATCTGGATAGGTCTACCATAAACATAATCATGGAACTTCGAACATGCAAACACAATTGCCAAAAGCTCTTTCTCTGTCTGAGCATACTGCATCTCAGTTTGGGTAAGAGTTTTCAATGCATAGGCAACAGGTTGATCCTCTTGTAGAATGACTGCACCTAAACCAAATTTCGAAGCATTACAGTCAAGTGTTACTGGCTTGTGAATGTCATAGTATCTGAGAGTAGGTGGACTAGCAGTTCTCTGTTTCAGGGCTTCAAATGCTGTTTGGTGTTGCTCTAACCAAGACCAAGATACATCTTTGTGTGTCACCTCTCTGAGTGGTGCTGATAGTTGGCTGAAGTCTGGAATGAATTTGCCTAGGTAGTTGACCATGCCAAGAAAACCTTTCAGGACTTGAGCATTGTCCGGAGCTGGCATCTCGAGAATGGCTGATTGTTTAGAAGGGTCTGGTCACAAGCCTGTACTAGTAAATAAATGACCAACATAAGTAATCTCTTGTAGCCTGAATTTGCATTTCTGTGCATTGAGCTTAAGATTCACTTGATGTGCCCTTTCCAGAACTTTTCTGTGGTTTCTGTCATGTTCTGCTTCATCACGACCTCCTACCATTATGTCATCTACTGTGATAAAAGGATACCCAATTTAGTCCATTGCACATTGAAAGACTTCACGTGCAGAATTTATCCCAAATGGCATTATCAAAAAAACTGTACCTGCCAAACGGAGTATTGAATGTAGTGAGCAAAGATGATTTAAATGAACTTTTTGCATCTAAGACAGAAAAAAATAGTGGCATGTGGCATCAAGGCTGCTACTTCTTCGACTGTGTGCATTGGATAATGAGGTCTTTTTAATGCTTTATTCAAATCTCATGAGTCAATACAGATTCTGATGTCATCCGAGCTTATCTTGTGAGCAACCACAATGGAACATACCCATTCAGTTGGAGTTTCAACTGGACAAATCACACCTTGTCGCACCATTTTATCTAGCTCGGCTTTGACTCTGTCCTGCATGGGTATTGAAGCCTTACGTGCTGGCCTGATAACCGGACTGACCTCTGGGTCTAACTTTATGGACTACACAACTGGAGGCTTGCCTAGTTTGTTTTCAAACAGCTCAGCATAGGTAGAAAAAATGTACTGGGCAAAATTAGAGTAGTTGTCTTTTAAGCTAACATGATGGACTTCCTTATTAAATGAAAGTAGTCCCATTTTCAAGGTGTCTCTGAGCCCTAATAGACTGGACGTGCCTATTGACCACATAAAATAACAAGTTGTAGCTTCTTTCAACAGAATAACTTGAAAGCACTACTGAGCCTTTGGCTTGAATTTCTTCAACTCCATAAGCAACAAGCTTCACACAGCTTGCCAAATCAAGCCTTTCACCTTTACACACACTGGCAAATGTTTCTGCTGACATAACATTACACTTGGAACCTATACCAACTTTGAGCTCTATGGGTTTGCTATTTAGCCAAATAGTACAAAATATTTCATTCTTTGCTCTTAAATCTACTGCATTTACCATTTCACAAAGCACTGACACACCATCAATATAAAGAGTAGAATTGTAGCTCTCTAATTGATCAACTCGTTTCTTAAAATGTTTCCTTTTAATAAAAGAATGTGGGCCTTCTGATTTACAAACTGTTTTGAAGTGATTCCATTTATTACATTTGTGGCAGTGTTGACCAGAAGCTAAACATTTCTCCCTTTTAGATTCATGACTTCCACCACAATTACGACAGTTGATAATGAAACTAGGTTGGGGCCCATGCTTTGAATTTGCTTACTCACTGTTATGCTTCACTGAGACTGTGCAAACTCTGGAATTTGCTAGAAAGCTCTGGGGTTTAACAGTGAGTGCTGCAGGGGTTGCACTTGCTACCTTGTGCTTGGGCCTATTTGTTTTAATAATGTGTTGCATACTGTCAACATGCAGGAGAGGCCTTAGGTCAGTTGGTGCCCTAGGCAAAAGAGCTCCATGGTGCCCCCCCACAGCACCTAGTGCCCCCATCCTGGTCTACCTCCACCAAATAAATACTGGAGAAGTGCCCCATGAGAGCGGCGCCCTAGGCGGCCGCCTAGTTGGTCTATGCCTAAGGCCGGCTATATCAACATGAGCTCTGTCACTGTGCCTTTTAGAGCTGTTCTGATTTGTAAGCATATTTGTGTGCTTTTCTGTAAACTTGTATATCTGACAAATGTCAGTGGCCTTATTCAAAGTTAAATCACTGTCACGAAGTAAAACTCTTTCTCACAGCTTCATCTTTTGTACCACACACGTCTGTCTTTTATCAAGTCATCAAATCTGCATGTTTTTAGCCTTATTTCTCAGGTCAGTTATATATGCTGCAAAAGTTTCACCAGACTTTTGATTCCTTGTATAAAATAAGTGTCTTTCCATTGTAACGTGTCTGGGGGTTACACATTTCTCTTAAGTTTACGTTGTAAGCACTCTGGGTCCTCCGTTGATTCAGCCGATACAACTACATGATGTTTTTTCCTCTTCTCCAGTATAGATAGCAGATGCATACACCAATGAGCGCTCCCTTTCTATAGCTTCTGACCCAGCTAAATTAAGTAGAATAAATGCCTTTGTACAAACATCTTTATCAGAAAATGCAGCCTGTATGAAAATGTTGTACTCTTGCTCAAACACTCTCCAGTTCTCAGCAATATTACTGTCAAACACAAGTGCACTGGGCTTTTGAAATCCATCTGCCATGCCCACAAAATATACACAAACACACTGAAAATATGGCCCTTGTAATTATGTACGAACAGACAGTTTTGTGAGCTTGTAACAACATTCAAATGCATAGTAAACTCTTTAAAGTACTGTACTTAGTGAAATATACCCTGTAATGGCTGTACTTTGCAAAATAGCTTTACTGTAACACTGCACAAACATGCAAACACTTTATACACTTCTGATAACTTGGATATCTTTGCTTAATATGAAAATGCAGTCATTTCCCTTTATTTTACTCGTTTTATTTCAAACATTTTCCGTAGTAAGTCGAATATTTTTATCAATATCATACATATATGTTTATGTCAAAATTATTTAGGACATTCTGTATGCCTCATGTCATATTATGTGAAAAGAAATAGTGCTGAGCAAGTTTTAATACCTGAAATTTGTTTCTGACCTGTTTTGCGAAGTTTACGCATTTTAGGGACAATCGGCTTGTGTATACTGCACCAGCTCTAAGCAAGTGTCTCTAGTCATTTTACCCAAACCGCTTCTAACTTCATGCCGGTTTCTGATTCCTTGTCCTTTAGACATACCGCTTCTCACACCATATCATTCATTCATCTCTAACACAGATAACAAGAAGGCTGGGGTTTTTGTTTAGATGCTTTAATACGTAGAAACACATCAGGATGGATAGCAGCATCATTAAATTCGAACAAACTAGTTAACAGACAGACCTTACATACATACATGCTTACATCTCAACTGCCTGCTACAAAATGGCAGTCTAGCTTGCACATGCTTGGTATTTATATACTTGTGCAAGCCCTTGGATAGCTTCTTAAAGGTATATACACACACATTGATCTACGGAAGGCTTCTGGTGACTACCTCTGCTTATGTGGGTTTATGTGTTGTGACATTATTTTGTGTGAGAGGTGAAGAGTGTGTGCTGACAACCCGTTTGATGTCTACAATGTCGTTAGATAAGAGAACTGGCTCCTGTTTCATAGTGTAATTATATCTGTCACATAGGGTATTTGCTTGTTTTAGGAGTAAGTAGTTGTCAGTATACGTGAGGCAATTACTGCACTGCCTTAGGATGCCCGTGTCAATCGGCTGACGGGAGAAATGATGGGAAACTGCCAGTCCATTACAGCAGGTTTTTACCGTATGCATTAGTAGGGAAGAGAGCGGGCTAGTTAGACTTTTTTTGCACTAGGACTAACAAAGGGGCTTGTTTTGTTGAAGGCTAGGGATGATAAGTGTGTTAACGCTGCTCAGTGCGCAGCTGAGTTTTCAGTAGTGCAGCAAGGAGTTTGGGAGTGCTCCACTGACAGATGTCTAGGGAAATATTTGTGTTTCAAGGTGTTTGCATCTATACAGGGCACCACTAACCCCTGCTGCGCAGTGCGAAGCAACACTCAAATGTAAGGCTTAAATACAGGTGAAAATAAATACTTTTAAGCTAATCTACCAGTAGGAAAGCACACAGTGAACCTTCCTTCAGCAATCCCCAGCTCGGACAAGGCTGGATCTAGACTCTTCTGCCACAAGAGTGCAGGGGAGCCCTTCTTAATGTAAGATGGCTGGTTTACTGCTCAAGTGTACCAATGACAAGCTAGATTCAGCAGACCTGATTCCAGACCTTGCTGTCTAGGCTAACGGTACAGCTGAAATTTAAGTGCAGAAAATGATGCAGTCACAGACAGTAAAAAACAGAAATAATGCAGCAGTTAGTTAAAATACAGTTAAAAGAATGCAATAGAATCGCAAGGTATGCTTATGTTCTTGTTTTTAGTCTTGGATTTCAGCAGAAACACTCTGGACCTCTTGCAAAAGATGCTAAACATATAGAGTAGCTCCAGTTAATTGCGAGCAAACCTAAGACTTAAATACAGTCGAAGGTAAACACTTTTAAGCTAATCTAGCAATAGGAAACCACACAATGAACTTTCCTCCAGCAATCCCCAGCTCTGACATGGCTAGATCTGCATTCTTCTGCCACAAGGGTGCAGGGGAGCCCTTCTTAATGTAAGATGGCTGGTTTTGTGCTCAAGTGTACCAGTAGCAGGCTAGATTCAGCAGATCTGATTCTAGATTATGCTGTCTAGGCTAAGTACAGTTGAAATTAAGTTCAGAAAATGATGCATTCACAAACAGTAAAAGCAGAAATAATGCAGCAGTTAGTTAAAATACATTTTAAAAAGTGCAGTCAAGAAACAATTTAATCAATGAAAAAACATGAGAAATGTGCAGTTTAGATAATTTGTGTGGAATTATCACATACAACAAAATCACCAGGCCAAGCAGATTTCTTAAATCAGAAAACAAAACAGAGCAAGTAAAACAGAAAGCAGCTCTATCAGCAAGTCCTTAAGCTCATTTAACTTTCCATACTTCTAACTTCCTTATGGTTTTTCACATTGTCTCTTTATTTTGTGTTATTCTTTTCCAATTTTTCCCTTTCTATCTGCATATATACCTTCCAATATTTTTCTTAATAAATTACTCTCCACCACCAGTTTGGCAAACACTTATAAACTAGCCTGATTGACTGGTGATCTCTCCATAACATATTGTTCTCCTTCCTCACGCTTTCATTCATTAATGTCCCTCCTATCACCGGTGCCATGGCGTATACGATACAGCTCTGGCTGTGACACAGATGGTTTTTCGTGTTTCACTGTTGCAGTCATTACATTTGAGTTATCAGCCTGCAGGTAGCCCTCAGCCGACCTGAATATCAAAGTCTTGGGTCCTGCATCAGATGTTGTCTCATCTTCCATGACGTCAGGTAGTCCGGGGTATAAAGCATGCAGCTGATGCCATTAGATCAGTCTTTCTTGCCGCGTGGTGCCTGAAGCAGAAGCAGTTCGCAAGTGCCGATTGGCCGACTCCTGAAATTTTTGTTTTCGAGTTTCAGAACTGAAGTCTTCAGAAAGCTAAGTACCCTGTTGGGGATCCTTTTTCTTGCTCTAAACCGATGTCAGTAAAAGTTAACATTTGTATTACCTGTGGAAAGCAAATACGTTGTAAAGATTTTCATTCATACTGCATTCCTTGCTTAGGCCCAGAACATGACGTCCCTCGCTGTCGGTTTTGTGTCTTATTCAGTCCTCGAACTATTCGTCGTTGGTCCATTTTTGCAGCAAACTATTTCGGTACTCGGTTTAATTATCCAGAAATGGCTTCGGTAAGCCATCCGACTATCGACATTCTGAAAAAATGTAAAGATAAAGACAGAGACAGACCGCATAGGTGCAAAGCTGCCGACAACGCTTCCGTTAAGCTAGTCACCAGTTTGCTGGTACTCAGTGAGGCACTTTCGTAGCCCCTGATACCCGCTACTTCAGATTCGCAGGTCTCTATTGAGACCCATTCGGAGTCCGGTATGCCGTGAGATGCTTCTTTGATTATGGAACCTGCGGATGTCTCTACCTTGGATGGGTCCGGAGCCGCTGTGCAGGCACCGGCTTCTGAGAGTGTATTCAGGCCTACGGACTTGCATTTCAAACTGACGCCATCTTCTTCTTCAAGGTCTAAAACTCAACCCATGCCTAGAAAACCGACGTCCAAACCGCATGGTCAGGCCCATATGCCTAAAAGACAAATGATAAGATTGGCTGAACACCTCATTACTTTAATTAGAGGAAGCCAGCCTTCTCCCTCTAAGAGACCTATAATTGATTTTCCTTCTGATTCTTCTGATCAGGATTCTGAAATTTCTGTTTCTTCTGATTACCAGGATTTGCCCTTATCTACCTATGAGGATTCTGATGCAGAGGACTCCATTCCCTCTGCTTCACCCCCAGAAGATTTTTCTTTTGGTGAAACCTTGCACACTCTTAGGGAGCATTTCCGTTGGGAAAGCCAGGATTATTCTGACTTCAAAAAGAGGCTTAGGGAATTCTTACTCCTACCTCAACACAGGCCTTTAGCTATTCCTCCTGTCCTGGACATTGTAGATGATGCCTTCTTGGAATCTAGACTGGCCCCAGACACTTTACCCCCAGCTCCCAGGAAGCCTGACAGGTATTACAGAGTACCTGACTCTCACAAGTTCCTTTTCAAGAATCCTTCTGCGGACCCAGAGACCATTTCCCAGGGAACAAAAGGCATTAAGGCTACTACTGCCAAATGCCCCTCTGATAGAGATTCCAGGGCCTTGGACAGATGGGGTAAGAAGGTATACATTTCTACTATGTTGGCCGTTAGGGCCTTGAACTGCCAATTTCATATGTTAAACTATCAGCAACATATTGTGGGACTACTTAAACAGAAAATGGTGTTGATTCCTGACTGTGCTGAAAATAAAGAATTACAGGATTTAATGCATTCTGCAGAACAAGTTGGTAAACATACTTTGCAGTGTGGTTTTGACTCTTTAGAAGCATCTGGCAGGGCTGCTGTCACTGGGTCAGTTCTTAGAAGGCATGCTTGGCTTAAGGAGCAAAATTTGCAAGATCATGTTAAAGCTAAATTACTGGATGCGCCCTTAAACCAAAATCGCCTGTTTGGCAACAAGGCAGAAGAAGTCCTTAAAAAGACGGAGGAAAAAGCTAAATCTATGCAAACTGTTAAAGATTTTCTGCAAGTACAGCTTCCCAGATTCAGTAGGCATTGGCCTTCTAAGAACTGGTCCTTTCCTGTCTCTTCCAGGCCTTCTCAGTCTAAACCCAGGAACAGCAGACCACCAAGACTACAGTCTCAAGGTACTCACAGGCCTAAGCAGTGGGGGGCTTCCGCTTCCAAAGCTGGAACTAGTAAGACACCCCCCTATGGAAAAGTGTCACAATGACTTAACCTTAAACCTTCCCAGTCCTGCTCTACTGCATGCAAAAAACTGGGAACTCATTACCTAGGACAAATGGGTTTTAAATATAGATTCCCAAGGATACAGATTCCTCTTCCACACCTTACCATCCCCAAACGGTTGGCCAGACCTACCCCCAAATCAGTGGGCAGAGGCTCAACAGCAGGTTCTTTCTCTTCTAAGTATCAGGCTATTCAACCTGTCCCAGCAGAAGAAAGGGGACAGGGTTTTTACTCAAGACTTTTCCTGGTACCCAGAAAAGACAGCTCCTGGCGTCCTAACTTGGACCTCTCTATTCTAAACACCTTTTTGGTAATCCCAAAATTCAAAATGCTAACACTTCATCAACTCCTTCCTATGCTAGGCAAAGATACGTAGTTGGCAACCTTAGATTTAAAGGAAGCTTACCTGCACATTCCAATAAGGGAATCTTGCAGGAAATGCCTACACTTCACAGCAGGCTACATGCACTATCAGTTCTCTGCACTTCCCTTTGGCTTATCTACAGCACTCAGGATATTCACAAAGTGCCTAGCTCCAGTCATTGCATTTTGCAGGCAAAGAAATATTCACATATATCCATACCTGGACGATTGTCTAATTCAGGCAGAAAGCCAGGACATGCTACTAAATCATCTGGCATTTGTAATGAAATTTCTAACCTCACTGGGGTACACCATAAACGAAAATAAATCTCATCTAGTACCCTGTCAACAAATTGTATTCCTGGGAGCAAGCTTGAACACAACTTTCCAGATGGCTTACCTCACACCAGAGAAACAAGTTTATTTGACAGCCTACTTCAAACTACTGGCCACAAAGACCCAGCTATCTGCAAGGAAAATCCTACAAGCCCTAGGGTTCATGGCCTCTTGCATTCTACGAATTTCATATGCAAGACTGCATATGAGGAAACTACAATACTATCTAAAAAGCCCATGGTGTCAACATTCACATGATCTGGAATCCATAATTCCTATAATTCCTTGTATAAAGACAGAGTTCCTTTAGTGGGCAAAGGTCTGCAACCACAACAAGGGATTGCCATTCATTCTACCAACTGCCGCCCAAACCCTAACAACAGATGCATCAGACTATGCATGGGGGGCTCACTTGGCAGGGCAGTGCATTCAGGGCAAATGGAATCTGAGTCAGATGCACCTGCATATCAGTCAAAAAGAAATGTTAGCTGTACAGAATTCACTGACCGCCTTCAAGGACCACATTCTTCCAGGACAATTATTGGTA
Organism: Protopterus annectens; assembly: GCF_019279795.1. Classification (NCBI taxonomy): domain Eukaryota; kingdom Metazoa; phylum Chordata; order Ceratodontiformes; family Protopteridae; genus Protopterus; species Protopterus annectens. Next base: position 10,570,092 of record NC_056735.1, read on the forward strand.
AAGACAGAGACAACACCACTGTTATGTGGTACATAAACAAGCAGGGGGGAACCCACTCATATCCACTCTGCAGACTAGCCATGGCTCTGTGGAATATAGCCTTGAGCTACCAAGTGCACTTACAAGATCAATTCCTGCCAGGCAAGCTAAATTCACTGGCAGACAACCTAAGCAGAAATCTCATGGACCCACACAAGTGGAAACTGGAACCAAAGATAGTCAACATTTTGAGAAACAAATGGGGAGCCCAGAGATAGACCCGTTTGCCTCCCCTCTGAACTACCAATTGGACAAATTCTGCACAAGGATTTCCTACAGCCAAGCTTGGAAAGTGGATGCCCTGTCCTTCACCTGGGAAAGCCTCTCAGTTTATGCTTTTCCCCCCTCTGCCTCTCCTGCCAAAAGTTCTGCTAAAGATCAAACAAGACAGACCAAGGACAATACTGATTGCACCAGACTGGCCATGCCAACACTGGTACCCACTGTTGCGCAGTATGTCACTGCTGGATCCATGGCACCTGCCTCAGACCCCTTCCCTGCTGTCCCAGCAGGAGGGCAAGATTCTGCACCCCCAGCTTCAAACCCTGAATCTTGCAGCCTGGATAATTCCCTCAGATCTCCAATAGCATCACTCAGTAAGCAGGTGCTAGATGTCATTCTGTAGGCCAGGAGGCCTAGTACTAGAAAATCCTATGCTGAAAAGTGGAAAAGATACTGTGCCTGGAGCCCAACTCAAGGGATGGGCACAGCAGTGCCCAGCTTACTGCATATTCTTCAATACTTAACAGAGATGCTCCACAAGGGCCTTTCCTTCTCTTCAATTAAAATTCATGCCTCAGCCATTTCAGCACATTGTAATACTGAGCCACCCCTCTTCTCTCAGCCCCTGCTGAAACAGTTCCTCGGAGGGGAAAAAAATTTAAGACCACCCAGGAGAGCCCCTACTCCAGCCTTGGACCTTAACTTTGTATTGGAAAAACTCACTCTACCTCCTTTTGAACCAGCTGCAACTGCAGAGTTGAAATTCCTTTCTTGGAAAACTGCTTTCCTTCTAGCCATCACTTTAGTAAGAAGAGTGTCTGAACTTCAGGCCCTCATGACAGTGGAGCCTTTCATCATCTTCCATGCTGACAGGGTGTCCCTTAGGACCAATCCTTCCTTTATGCCCAAGGTGGTATCCAGTGTGGCCCTTTATCAGTCCATTCATTTGCCAACCTTTTTTCCTAATCCACAGAACAAAGGAGAACGAATACTGCACTCTTTGGACGTGCACAGACAACTAAGATTTTATTTGGACAGGACTAAGCCACTCAGAAAAGCAGAAAAGAATGCAATGGCCTATCTACTTAGAAATGGTTTGCTTTGAAATGTACCTCCCCTCTGCCCCTGCAGCAAAGGCAACTAGCAGCTGTTCAGTTTTACTGAGTGGCTTAGTCCTGTCCAAATAAAATCCACAGGGGATAAGATCACATTCCACCAGGGCTGCATCTACCTCTACAGCCTTTCTCAGAGGTGTCCCTGCCAGGGACATCCTAGAAGCTGTACCTGGAACTCTGTACATACCTGCACCAAGCATGATCACTTGCCTTTGCTTTCTAAATCCAGAGCTGGTTTTGCCACTGCAGTCTTGCAGGGCTTAATAGCTGGTCCTAATGCTCTCTAACTTCCTCCTCCCTGACTTAGCTTTGGGAATCTGCCCAAATGTAATGACTGCAACAGTGAAACATGAAGAACATAGTACAGGTGTGTACACTTACCATAAATGTAGATGTTCGAGTGTATTCACTATTGCAGTCCTGGTTACCCTCCCTCCAGCTGCCTGACTTCTCTTGGCTGTACCTTTCTTCTTGTTTAGTGTATTTCATCACACAGCACACAGAGGCCAAAGAAACAATTGTGAAGTGCTTCCGTTGGGGTGGACATGTTGACTTGCAGTGTCAACTTCTTGTGGAATTGGCATGGTCTGCCCATTATAGATTCTGCCCACTGGGCATCACTGGGTAGTATGCAGAGGCAAGTGTAAAGTTAAAAAAAAAAAAAACCTCCTGGAGCAGTATGATGGGGACCTGGGATGCGTTGCCCTCCTTGCCAGCCCTGCCCCATATCAGAGTAAGCCTGAGGGGTGACCAGGAGGATAGGCAAACCAGGAGATCAAGGAAAGGTATCAGGGTCTGCTGATGGTCAGCTTTTTGAGACAAAAAGAGAACAAAAAATTAATCTCTCACCTTTCAGTCTTTTTAACCCCCTCACACTTTATCTCTTCATTTTGATAAGAAAACTGTGCTAGCCTCATACCTCCCTACACTTCCTTCATATCTTTGAAAATAAAATAGTCTGTTTTTAAGCTTCCATGGACGTGTCCAACCTTTCTATCTTTCCTTAAAACCAATTTCCCATTCCTTATTACTCCTCTAAAACTATCGCATCTTGCGTTATTTTCCCCCTTCTCCTTCATCAAGCTACAGTTTACCTGTCACTTTATTACTCATAGTAACAATTGCATACTTCATCTCCTTGTGCAGTATTTTTCAGATTCTCACATTCGTGTATACATACATTTATATATATATATATATATATGGGTTCCTATGAGTTAAACGACACGTCGTTCCATCGACAGCCGGCAGATGGACTTCAAGTAACCGAAACGTGAAAGGAACGAAACCTGAAACCAACGAACGTGAGTTAACCGAACGTCAAAGGAACGAAAACCAAAATCAACGAAAGTCAGTCAACCGACACCGACGCGGAGGTAAGCGAAATGTGTAAGGGATGTGTATGTATGCAGTAGTGACGGACGTTAGGGTGCGAGTAAGGTAAGTGTGCGATGTACACGGTCTGTGGGGATGGGGTGGGTTAAGTGAGTTAGGGTTAGGCTCGGGTCGGGTAAGTGTGTAGTAGTGATATCTTGTGGGTTAGGGGTGGGTTAAGTGAGTTAGGGTTAGGGCTCGGGTTAGGTGAGTGTGCGAGAGTGACGGACCTTAGGGTTAGGGTTTGGGTCAGGGTTGTCGATAGGTGTGCATGTCAGGTTTAGTGTTGCTTTGGTAGGAGTTTGGTTTGCTTGTGTTGTGTGTGTGGTGTTTGGAGTGGGGATCCGTTTTGTTTTTTAATTATTGTTGTTGTGGTGTGGAGTGTATGAGGTGTATATCGTAGGTAGCAGCGCGAGTATGTATGTAGTTGTGTATGTGTTTTTGTGGTTGTGATTGTACTTGCGGGTATGTGTTGTTTAGTGCTAGTATGTAGTTTAGACTTGTCGGTTGAGTGAGTTTCGTTTATGTTGGTTTTCGTTGTTTTGACGTGTCGGTTAATTGAAGTCCATCTGCCGGCTGTCGATGGAACGACGTGTCGTTTATCTGATATGAACCCATATATATATATATGTATATATACACACACACATATTGTAATTGTTGTTACTTGTATGTTTGTAACTCTTAGATTTCATACTAATAGTCCTTCATTACCCCATCCATTAAATCTAAAATATTAATATCTTTATTTTTTACTCAATACCGCTGTACTAGAACATGCATCCTGCCCTTTTGTCCAAACTACCCCCCACAATAACTCAAGTCTGTCTGTTTTTTGCATTTGCATACATCTTGTGTCCAACAAACACATTACGCCAGCATCCACCACCTTACAGCATTCCAAAGCAACCATTCTTCTTATGTAATTTTTATACTTTCTACGTTCACTGACACAATGTTAGTATTAACGTTTTCCTTTGGTTTGCATTCATAGTAGGACCTATTTTCAGTTTTCTTTTTTGTTTTCTCTCTCTCTCTGTGGATTTTACCATTTTTTGTCTGATTCAGTTTCTCTGAGTCTCTTTCCCTTTACCACCTTACAATGCTGAAAATATCCCCCCTTTCACCGTCCATCCTTTCATAAAAGTAGGAAATTACAAGCCATATATGGCTGTCATCTCATTCATAGGTTAGTACTAGGCTAACTGCCATTATGGGCCATTTTAAGCCTTGCTAATTGCCTCATATGAGAATCAAACCCTGTACATTGTGTTTGTAAGGTAAACACCTTAACCATTATGCCAACTTCCCACTTCAGCTTGCACTTTCTACACAGTAACTTACAATTCTTTGCAGAATGCCTAAATTCCATACCTTTTTATTACAATCTTGAACCAAATGTGACCAATGTGTCTAGTCTCCACAGCACAAAAAAAAGCATACTTTAGGTTGACTCTTATCTTACCATCCCTTTTTCCATTAACTAGGACCAGATTTGAACTATGTTGCATTTTTATTTTCAAAAGGCATCATTACCCATACTTCTCATGGACCCACCAAAAATTCGTAAGGGGTTACACAAGAGTTACACAAACTGGAAAAAAAATTGTAAACACTTAAGACTTCTCTCGGCTTTGCAAGTCTTCACTCCACTAAACTCTTTTCTTGTATATTGCTATAAGGGAATAGTTACATTTCCTTGGGATATACCTTTAAAGCTTATCACCTTATCTTTTGGATCATTACAATGGTTAGAACTAAGAGAACTTTTTTAGAATGATACATGCAAGACTGCTTTTTACCACTAGGGGAAATGTCCTGCTCTGGACACACGTATTGTGATGTACAGACCACCTTGTTGTGTCTTCCCTGGAGATTTTCTAGTTTCCAAAACTCCCACTTTACAAAATCATTGTTGTGAATCCATGTTCTCAGCAGCAGTATCAAAATCACAACCTCTCCCCATATGCTCAACAAATTCCAATTAAATATTCTTTCAGAACTACACTTCCTCAGAAACCTTTTCCCTTACTGGCCCTACATATGTAGCTTTGGTATTAATTGTTATTCCTGTTGTCTTGTTTACCATTATAGTCCCTTATCTGTTTCCTCCTTCCCTTGTTTCTCTGTCTTGCTTTTAATTTCTGTCTGCTGGTTAAGCTGTTATTCCCGTCTGCCTTTTTTTGTACTTAATTTCGTTGTATCTGAACAGAATGTATAAATTTCTACTCCTTTTTTAGTTGTTGATTGTATTTTAATCCAAGTCACCTGTAGTCTTAATTTAATGTATTTTTCATTTGATGATCTTGCAGTAGTTCTGTTATTTTCAGTTGCCTGTTGAATTAGTTTGTATTTATATTGTTTATCATTATACTGAGATGTTCTTCGTGTTTCACTGTTGCAGTCATTACATTTGGGTTATCTGCTTGCAGCAGCCCTCAGTCGGCCTGATTAACAAAGTCTTGGGTCCTGCGTCGGATGCTGTCCCTATTCCATGACATCAGGTCGTCAGGGGTATAAAACATGCAGCCAACGCCATTACATCAGTTTTTCTTGCCGTGCGGTGCCTGATGCAGAAGCAATTTGCAAGTGCCGGTCGGCCGTCTCCTGAAATTTTCATTTTCGAGTTTTAGAACCGAAGTCTTCAAAAAAGCTAAGTACCCCATTCGGGAAACTTTTTCTTGCTCCTTACCAATGTCAGTAAAAGTTAATAATTGCATTACTTGTGGAAAGCAAATACCTTACAAAGATTTTAATTCGTACTGTATTCCTTGCCTGGGCCCTGACCACAACGTACCGTGCTGTTGGTTTTGTGCTTTATTTAATCAGCGTACTATCTGTCGTCTGTATATTTTCACCTCTAAATATTTCGGTTCTCGGTTTAATTATCCAGAAATGTCGTCGGTTAGCCATCCGACTACCAGGATTCCGAAATAAAATGCAAAGATAAAGACAGAGACAGGCCGCCTAGGTCCAAAGCTGCCACCGACACTTCTCCTAAGCCAGTCACCAGTTCACCGGTACTCCGTGAGGTGTTTTCGCAGCCCCTGATACCCGCTATTTCTGATTTGCAGGCCTCTACTGAGACCCATTCAGGGTCCGGTATGCCGTGAGATGCTTCATCTGTGGAACCTGTGGATGTCTCTACCTTGGATGGTTCCGGAGCCGCTGTGTAGAAACCGGCTTCTGAGGGTGTATTCAGGACTACAGACTTGCATATTAAACCGACGCCTCCTTCTTCATTTAGGCCTAAATCTCGAACCATGCCTAAGAAACCGACGCCCAGGCCGCATGCTCAGGGCTCTATGCCTAAAAAACAAATGATAAGAATGGCTGAAGATCTTATAACTTTAATCAGGGGAAGCCAACCTCCCCCTTCTAAGAAACCTAGGGCTGAAGTTGTTTATGAATCTTCTGACCAGGATTCTGATTTTTCTGATTCTTCTGATGATCTGGATTTGACCTTATCCACTTATGAGGATTCTGATGCAGAGGACTGTATTCCCCCTGCTTCCCCTCCAGAGGATTTTTCTTTTTGTGAAACCTTACAATACTCTAAGGGAGCATTTCCACTGGGAAAGCCAGGATTTTTCTGATTCAGAAAAGAGGCGTAGGGATTTCTTACTCCTGCCTCAGCATATGCCTTTAGCTATACCTCCTGTACTAGACATTGTTGATGATGCCTTTTTGGAATCTAGTTTGGACCCTGATTCTTTGCCTCCTGCTCCCAGAAAACCTAACAGATATTACAGGGGTCTTGATTCACATAAGTTTCTTTTTAAAAATGCTATTGCGGATCCAGAGACTATTTCACAGGGACCCAAGGGCATTAAGGCTTCTACTGCTAAAAATCCTACCCCTTCTGATAGAGACTCCAGGGTGGTGGATAAATGGGGTAAGAAGGTTTACACTTCTGCAACTTTGGCCATTAGGGCTTTAAACTGCTAGTTTCATATGTTAAAGTATCAACAACATGTTACTGGGTTGCTTAAACAGTAAATGATGTTGATTCCTGACTATGCTGAAAATAAAGAATTACAGGATTTAATGCATTCTGCTGAACAAGTTGGTAAACATACTTTGCAATGTGGATTTGATTCATTAGAGGCCTCTTGCAAGGCTGCTGTTACTAGGTCTGTGCTCAGAAGGCATGCTTGGCTTAAGGAGCAATCTTTGCCTGATCATATTAAAGCTAAACTGTTGGATGCTCCCTTAAATCAGGACTGCCTGTTTGGCAACAAAGCTGAGGAAGCTCTTAAAAAGATGGAAGATAAAGCTAAATCTATGCAAACTGTTAAATATTTCTTGCAAGTTCAGCCTCCTAGATTTAGTAGGCATTGGCCCTCTAAGAATTGGTCCTTTCCAGCCCCTTCCAGGTCTTCTCAAGCCGGACCCAGAGACAGCAGAAACCCCAGATTTCAGTCCCAGGGGACACACAAGACTAAGCAGTGGGGGATTTATGCTCACAAATCTGGGAGGAGTAAGACTCCCCCTATGGAAAACTGTCTCAATGACTTGCTTTTAAAACTTCCAGGCACTTCCCAACTGAATGCTCGTTTAGGCGAAAAGATTGGTCTGCAGGGCAAAAACTGGGAACTCATTACCCAGGACAAATGGGTTTTAAATATAGTGTCCCAAGGATACAGATTTCACTTCCACATGTTACCAACATCAAACGAGTGGCCAGATCCACCCCCAAATCAGTGGCCAGAGGCCCAAAATCAAGTTCTCTCTCTCTCTTAAGCATGGGGGCTATTCAGTTGGTACCAGAAGAGGAAAAGGGACAAGGTTTATATTCAAGACTTTTCCTGGTACCCAGAAAAGGCAATACATGGCGTCCTACCCTGGACGTTTTTACTCTAAACACCTTTTTGGTGATTCCAAAATTCAAAATACTGACTCTTCACCAGCTGCTTTCTATGCTAGGCAAAGATGCATGGCTGGCAACACTAGACTTAAAAGAAGCATACCTGCACATCCCTATCAGGGAGTCTTGCAGAAGATACCTATGCTTCAAAGCAGGCTACATGCACTATCAGTTCTCTGCACTGCTCTTTGGCTTATCTACTGCACCCAGGGTATTCACAAAGTGCCTAGCTCCAGTCATTGCATTTTGCAGGCAAAGAAATATTCAAATATACCCATACCTGGACGATTGTCTAATTCAGGCAGAAAGCCAGGACATACTTTTGAATCATCTGGCCTTTGTTCAAAGGGTGCTGGCTTGTCTGGGGTACACCATAAATGAAAAGAAATCACACCTGGTACCCTGTCAACAAATTATATTCCTGGGAGCAAGCTTGAATACAACTTCCCATGCGGCTTTCCTCACACCAGAGAAACGGATTCATTTGACAGCCCACTTCAAACAAGTGGCTACAAAAACCCAGCTATCTGCAAGGCAAATACTGCAAGCCTTGGGGTTAATGGCCTCCTGCATTCTTCTAATTACATATGCAAGACTGCATATGAGGAAACTACAATGGTATCTCAAAAGCCAATGGTGTCAACATTCACAGGATCTAGAAGCAATGATTCCTATCATACCTTGCCTACGCCTAGAGTTCCTTTGGTGGGCAGAGGCCTGCCACCAAAACAGGGGACTGTCATTAACACTACCCCCTGCCCCCCAAACCTTAACAACAGATGCATCAGACTATGCATGGGGGGCTCACCTGACAGGGAAGTGCATTCAGGGCAAATGGAACCCAAGTCAAATGCACCTGCACATAAATCAAAAGGAAATGTTAGCTGTACAGAATGCTCTGACAGCCTTCAAGGACCACATTCTTCCAGGACAACTAATGGTAAAGACGGACAACACCACTGTCATGTGTTACATAAACAAGCGGGGGGGGGGTACACATTATTACACCCTTTGCAGACTAGCCATGGCATTGTGGAACACAGCCTTGAGGTACCAAGTGAATCTACAAGCTCAATTCCTGCCAGGAAAATTAAATACACTGGCAGATGGACTAAACAGAAACCTCATGGACCCACACGAGTGGAAACTGGAACCAAGAATTTTCAACATGTTGACAAGCAAGTGGGGGAGCCCAGATATAGACCAGTTTGCCTCCCCCCAGAACCATCAATTGGACAAATTTTGCACAAGGATTCCCCACAAGCTAGCTTGGAAAGTGGGTGCTCTATCCTTCAGCTGGAAAAACCTATCAGTTTATGCCTTTCCTCCTCTGCTTTCCAAAGTACTACTAAAGATAAAACAGGACAAGCCAAGGACGATTTTAATTGCACCAGACTGGCCACGCCAACACTGGTACCCCTTCTTGCGCAGTGTGTCATGCTTGGCCCCATGGCACCTGCCTCAGACACCTTCCCTGTTGTCTCAGCAGGACAATTAGATTCTGCACCCTCAGCTGCAAACCCTGAACCTAGCAGCCTGGCTAATTACCTAATCTCTCCTTTACCATCCCTCAGTAAATCAGTGATGGATATCATTTTAGAGGCAAGGAGGCCTAGTACTAGAAAATCGTATGCTGCAAAATGGAAAGGATTTTGTGCCTGGAATCAGTCTCAAGGGATCAGCGCAGCAGTGCCCAATTTACTTCAGATTCCAAAATACTTCACTGAGATGCTTCATAACGGCTTGTCATTTTCCTCCATCAACATTCATGCCTCAGCCATTTCAGCTCATTACAGCACAGAGCCTCCCCTCTTCTCTCTCCCACTGCTCAAGCATTTCCTCAGAGGGGCCAAAAATTTAAGGCCACCCAGGAGAGCTCCATCTCCAGCCTGGGACCTTAACTTTGTCTTGGAGAAACTCACTCTTCCTCCTCTCGAGCCAGCTGCTACTGCAGATTTAAAATTCCTTTCCTGGAAAACAGCTTTCCTTTTAACAATCAGTTCTGCAAGAAGGGTATTTGAATTATAGGCCCTTATGTCAGTGGAGCCTTTCATCATCTTTCATGCGGACAGGGTGTCCCTCAGAACCAATCCCTCCTTCATGCCCAAGATGGTATCCAGTGTGGCTCTTAATCAGTCCATTCATTTGCCTACCTTCTTTCCTAACCCACAAAACAAAAGGGAACGGATACTGCACTCCTTAGATGTGCACAGACAACTTAGATTTTACTTGGACAGGACTAAACCTCAAAGAAAATCTGAACAACTGCTGGTGGCATTTGCTGCAAGGACAGAGGGAAAAACTATTTCAAAGCAAACCATTTCAAAATGGATAGGCCACTGCATTCATTTCTGCTATAAGCACCATGGAAAACCTATCCCACAGGGCATCAGACCCCATTCAACCAGGGCTGCATCTACCTCCACAGCCTTTCTCAGGGGCGTTCCTACCAGGGACATCCTAGGAGCTGCCACCTGGAATTCTGTACATTCACCAAGCATTATAATTTGCCAATTCTCTCTAAATCCAGAGCTGGCTTTGCCACTGCAGTCTTGCAGGGTCTTATAATCCTAATTCTGTTTAAATTCCTCCTCCCAACCTTAGCTTTGGGAATCTACCCAAATGTAATGACTGCAACAGTGAAACACAAAAAACATAGTACAGTTGTGTACACTAACCATAAATGTAGCTGTTTGAGTGTATTCACTGTTGCAGTCCTGGTTACCCTCCCTCCAGCCCCCTTTCTTCTTTTGGCTATACCTCTACTCTCCCTTACTATGCTCAAAAAGCTTTTTGGTGTATTTGCTGTTTTGTTGGAAGTATATCCTTGTAATTATAGATTTAATTGCTTCCCATTAGGAGGGCACCTGACATCTGGGGCAAGAAAAACTGATGTAATGGCATCGGCTGCATGTTTTATACCCCTGATGACCTGACGTCATGGAAGAAGGGACAGCAACCGACGCAGGACCCAAGACTTTGTTAATCAGGCAGACTGAGGGCTGCTGCAAGCAGATAACCCAAATGTAATGACTGCAACAGTGAATACACTCAAACATCTACATTTATGGTAAGTGTACACAACTGTACTTTTCTAATTGTGGAAATTTCCTGCCCAGTTCTTTGCTGAAATGAGCTATGTCAAGTTGGAGCATCTCATTTGCCAAACTGAAATGTGTATGTGTGTCTGTGTATATAGGTTGCAGACACTAGATCAAATGAACAGGTATCTTGACATCTGTTTGGTCACCACAAGCAGTTGATCAACAGTTGTGCGAGATTGATAATCCTTGGGTAGGGGAATTTACCCTTTCCCTAGTGATTATGTGATCTTGGAGTAGTTAGTATATATAATTAGCAGGGGGTGTGGGGGTCAGTATTTGGTTTAATCCACTCTGGGGGTAATTCCTGGAGCATGCACAGAGCATGTCAGTGTTTGTTGTTTTAACATTATGTCGGTTTTCTGGGTATCTGTTTAACTGTTCATTCGATCCAGTGTCCTTCACCCATATGTATATGTGATAGATGTAGATCTGCGCGCGCGCACACACACACACGTACACTAAGTGGTAGGTTAGGGATGAGGATGTGATGTTTGTAAGTGTTTGAAAGCAGCTGGAATTTAGTTGAAATTGTTTTGGGTGTACTCCTTACATTTTAGGAACTGATATGCTTAAAAAAAGATCAACAATAGACTGGATTTCACAGTGTGGTGTGAAAATCATTTAACAAATGATAGATCTTCTAGAATTGCTTAATATATGGCTTCTTATGTTGACAAGAACAGTTCTGTAACAGAGTACATACTAAGTTTTGAAGTGCTTTCAGCTAAACTATGAAAGGGATTATGGAGTGTGTTTTATTACTTGTTAGTTACAGATAGAAAATCAGGTTGACAATAAGAAAGTCTAGAAAGATTCTGGAATGCTTAGGGCATGGGAAACTGCATCATTAATAAAGCCTAATTATTCACCTTGTCTATAATTTTTTGAAATTGTGTTCAGAACTCTGCTTTTTTTAGGTTTTGATGTCACATCTCTGCAAGAACAAAGATAGGATGAGGCTGTTGAGAAAAGGGCCACCAAAATGTTGCAAGGTTTGCACTCGAAGCTACATGAAAAGAGAGAGAGAAATTAAAGACCATGTAATGTGTAGCCTTATGAAAAGGAAGGAGGAGAACCATTACAGAAGCTTTTGTGTATTTTAAAGAAACTGGGAAAGTCCAGGTGGGTAAAATCTCTCCGAAGACCTGCCCAAATGCAACAAGGGAGAGTTTTGCGAGTGGCATTCTTGATTTAAGCATTGTTTCACTGAGAGGGTTGAGGACAAAAGTAAGATGTTTCCATGAATGGGGTTGATTTGCAGAGTATGTAGGTGTGAGTTCAGGCTGGCACAGACATATACCAGAGGCTGTCTTGATAACAGGAATGAAAAAATAAACTGCAATTTCCCCATCTCTACTAGCAGCATGGGTTTACTTACAGTCTTGGTACCAACAATTGTCAGGGAGTGTGGAATTAAGCAGCTTACTCTCTAGTCTTTCATCCTTTGGGAGGGGGGTGGAGTCTTATTCAAAGACAAGGAATTCTGGACTTTCTCATCAAAAGCCAGGATGAGAAATTGCCCATTGTCAGCATACAGGCTGACTCACTGGGGCGCTTGCTTGTAGCAAGCTGCGGGTACAGTAATGTGCACACAGCTGAGGGAAACAGACAAAGCAACATTATATAATGCAGTTTTGCTGCTGAGAAACCCTAGTGAAAGTCTTCCAGTAGTTCTGATCAATGGATGGTGGCCTGGTATTCCACCTTCCTCTGGCCTATTCTGGGATCACTAATTTCCTGGGCTGGGCATGGAGCTGGGAAAAGTATTTTGGGATAGCTGTTGGAGCACAGGAACAGTTAGGTAGTTGTGATATGGGGAAGTGCATTTAGTTATAAAACAAGTACAATTTACCTTTGTCTTCAGTAACTACTTGTGAGTAAAGTAGTTTTTTTATGCCATCACAATATGTGCCATCTGTGTTAGGCTGACAGTTATGAAGCTTCACTTCTAGTGGATTCTTTTTTTTTTCTTGTTTAGCAGCATATTTTCCCATTTGGTCCTTCTGTAACTGCCTTTGCTTATTCTCTGTATTTTTCAGATGCAAGACCTGTGGGGAGTATATCTACAAAGGGAAGAAATTTAATGCCCGCAAAGAGACTGTTCAGAATGAAGTTTACCTTGGACTTCCCATCTTTCGGTTCTACATAAAGTGTACTCGTTGTCTGGCTGAAATCACCTTTAAAGTGAGTCCTCAGCTTGGTGGTATTTTGTCTATTTCCTTACTTGAATAGCTTACTAGTTTAGTTTCATCATATTGAGAAACCCATGGCTTTTTCTACGTACTGAATGCACATCTTTTACATTTTTTCTGCCATATTAATAACAGACCTTGTACTCGCTGCACATCTAGTGCATTCTAATCATTTTTTGGGGTGGAATGCCAGTACTTCATTTATATATTAGCTCTCTTAGGATTTAACTAAAAAAAAACAAAACAGCAAGCAACACAATCCAAGAAATGCAAAAAATCCCAAAGGAACAGAAGATGAACAGTGCTGTATAACTGGAATAAAATTCTTTATTGTGGAAAGTAAGTGCTTTCGCGGTGTGAATCACCACTTCATCAGACATAAAACCAACTGACAAAATCACTACTTGTATACACAATCAAAATATTCATTAACCAGTAATCAAATATAAATTTCCATCCAAAAAACTAATTAAAACAGGAAATAAAATTTAAAGCAACTATATACTCTTAAAAGCATAGTTCTCCTAACTACTATATTATTCTAATAAATACAAACTATTTAAGCCTCCTTAGCCTTAAAACAGGCTTAATGGGAACAGTCATTAAGACCAAGTTCTCTATGTGCACCAGGTCTTAATATCCATTGTAGCTCAATATTCTCAGTAGTAGTAATTGGCCCTAATCTCCCATTATCGTGCATAGCATGTAGAACTTGAAATAAAAATATGTGCTGACTCCCAAAGTCAAATGTATGTTTAGCCAAAGCACTATATACTAAACCCTTCCTGGTACAATAAATGTGATCCCTAACTCTTCTCTTAATCGTCGATTAGTTTTGCCAATGTAAAAATGAAAGCACATTACACAGTGGGCTACATAGACTAAATTCATGGTGTTGCAGTTAGCTGCAGGTCGTAACTGCCATAGCCTCTCTATAACTGGATGTTTAGAAAATCGGGATTCATCTATGTATGTACAATACGTACATGATCCACATCTACGTGTTTCTCCCATCGTTCCCAAGGAAGGATACTGAACCCTGGGGGTAACACAAAAGTTGTTTCAAATTCTTTTTATTTTTATGCACAAACCTAGGTGTAGGGCCTACTATATCAGATGTTCTGCCATCTACTAATAGCATGGGCCAGTTACTGGAAACTATATGTCTCACAAGACCTACATCTTGAGTAAAAGATACAGTAAGGGGAAGTTGTGTTAACCCTCTGGAATAAATAATATTAGCATTAGCTAACTGCTCAGAATAATATGGTCTCATTCGTGTATTTCTGTCTCCGGACTTTCATAAAAGCACGATTAACTTCATCCAGTGTATAATCCCTGTCTACAAATGCATCCTTCAAATAGTCTAATTCCTGCGTAAAATCCATTTCATCACAGGAAAGGCGAGATAGCCTCATTCCTTGTCCAACAACAATATTAGAAAACACATGCTCTGGGTGCATACTCTCTCTATGTAAAAAGGCTGGTGTATAACAATCCTTTCTATGAACCTTAGTTAATAGTATACCATTTTCCAAACATATAGTCACATTCAAAAAATCTAATCTATGTGCCGACATATTCAACATAAACTTAAGAAAGCTATTGCTATCATTAATTTGTTGAAAGAATGAGTAGAGTTCCTGTTGACTTCCTCTCCACCCAATAAAAAGGTCATTGACAAAACGTCGTTAAAACACTACATTACTGTCTCTTCTACACACAACATGCTGTTATTCCCACTCCAACATAACAATATTTGCATATGAATTGGCACAGCTGATACCCATAGCTACACCTGGTGTTTGCTAATAATACTTATCTGCAAATATAAATACATTATGCTCAAGAATTAACTCTAAAAGCATGCAAAGAAAATCAATATGTTGGGGAGTGAAATTGCCATACCTTATCAAAGCAGTCTTAACCATGTTAACTCCCTCTGTATTTTAGGATACATGTAAAGAGAGATACCACATCTAGTGTAACTAATAAATTAAATGGTGTCAAATCAGATCCACATGTGATGTTATACAAATCACGCAAAAACTGTTGGGTGTCTTTCAGCACTATAGGATAATCATCTAAGGTCTTTCTAAGCTGTGTATCTAAGTATATGGAAAGGGGTTCAGTCAACCATCCTCCCCCGGGCACTATAGGTCTAAAAGGGGGGAGTGTCGGATGTTTATGTATCTTGGGGAGACCCCCTAATTAAATATACCAACTCTGAGATCGCACTACAGTGACGAAAATGGCAAAATAATGAAGGCGGCCAAGCGGTTTCTTTCCCAGGGAAAGAATTTGCTTATATGCCGTTTCGTGCTTTCAAGGTCGATCAAGACGCATTCATGTAGGGAACCTACAGAACTTGGTCTTAATGACTCTGTTCTCATTAAGCCTGTTTTAAGGCTAAAGAGGCTTAAATAATTTGTATTTATTAGAATAATATAGAAGTTAAGAGACCTATGCTTTTAAGAGTATATACTTGCTCTAAATTTTATTTCTTGTTTTAATTAGTTTTTTGGATGGAAATTTATATTTGATTATTGGTTAATGAATATTTTGATTGTGTATATAAGTAGTGATTTTGTTGGTTGGTTTTATGTCTGATGAAGCGGTGATTCGCACAGCGAAAGCACTTACTTTCCACAATAAAGAATTTTATTTGAGTTATACAGCAGTGCTCATCTTCTGTTCCTTTTCGATATTTTGCATCTCTTAAGATTTCATTTTTCTTGTCACATTCCTTGTAGAAACACAAATAAGGAGAAAATAAAAGGTTATGTATGCCTGTTAATGAGGTGACTGTGGTAGTGTTTTTGCCTGACATGAGACATGACCTTTCTTGTTGTTCTATTGTATAAGAATATGTATTTAATTTAATATGGTGGCAGGCAGTAGATCAGCGTTTGGTTAGTCCCAGAAGGTGTTTATTCTGTCAGGGTCTGTGTTAAGAGTTAATCATGTAATAATTTTATGGAGGGCTGTTTTGACAGCTTTTTGCTATAACTGTATATGTGTACACCAGAGTAAACTAGTAGAATACCAGCAAGATTTCTAGCAAACAAGACTTTGGTGAACTGGTGTTTTGAAACTGTATAAAAAGGCTTAAGAGGGTTAGGTCTATACTGGCTCATTGGAGTTATTGAATCACACTCTTTGAAGCTGAATTTGATGAGATGTTATGATTCAAATGTCTCCGTGATGAAGTTTTCTGTGCTCTTGCCAGGGAAAACTGTGCATCAGGCCAGGATTTGGTTTTGCATTTAGCATTTTGGCACATCTGCTGAAAAGATAAGTTCCAAAAATTATCAGTGCTGGGGCATTAGCAGCAGTTTATGCAAAACATAAGCTGTTTGTGAAACTGTATTAAATGTTTCTTGACTGGACCTTTGCTGTCTTTTTTGGCTATTATTCGAGACCTCCCAGAATCCAACCCTGCTGCATCATTTATGGTTTTTCTGACACAAGCAGTCAGTGTTAAGGATTTTAGTCTGTAATGCCATGCAGTCCTTAATACATAGCTCTCAACCTTTCATCTCCAAAATGAGGAACGTTGCCTGTCATAATGTGGAACAAATGGGTAAAATGTGGATCAGTTACTAACAACTTCAACTAGGAAACTCACATTTAGGTTAAAATGTGGTATTTTTTTATTTATAGAGTAGCTGTTTTAATCAGTAAATATAATTCAGTTGTGTTTATCATGAATGTCAGTTAAAAAAATTGCTAACACTGAATGTGCTACAGACCCTTTTAATGTGGTCCTTCAAGGAGCATGAACTTTTTAAGATCCCAGATGAGGAGCATCCCTCATAATGTGGTACACTTCGGAGGTATGCCTTAGTGTATAAATTGAGTGGCTGTGTTGATGAGTGAGAATACAGATATTGTTTAAGCTTTACTTTTCTTTAAGTTTCACTTGATGTTATGTAAAGCTTAGTTATAAAAGTATATTTATTATACTGATGATTTGAGTTTTATGATTTCTACTTAATATATAAATGTGTGTTATTAAATCAAGAAGCAGTTTCCATGTTTATGTTGTAACATTTGCTGTTAAAGGTTTATGAATAGTAGCCACAGGGGGGAAGTACAACTTGGTATTGAAAATTATGTGGCTTGTTGTATGAAAGTTTGTGTCTCTGTATGCATATACATGCATATATATGTACATAAAAAATATATCTATCTATCTATATATATATATATATATATATATATATATATATATATATATGTGTGTGTGTGTGTGTGCGTGTGTACTTATATATACATATACCTAAACATATATTTCACTGAAAATAGTAGTGGCAGTGTATATGCCCTTTCCTCACTGTAGTGCGATCCTGGAGTTAGAATATATAGTAGGGGGTGGGGGACATAGCCCCCCACCTAGCTTGTTTTATACTATGCAGATGTTCTTCATCTCACATTGCTGCAGTCCTTACACTTGGGTAGTCCGCTGTCCTCGGTCGGCCCGAATATCAAAGTATTAGGCTGACGTCGGTCAAGGCGCTTAAGACTGACATCAGGACGTCAGGGTACAAATGCGCATGACCGACGTCATATCCTCAGTCTTTTTTGCCGCATGGTCCGATGCAGAAGCAGCGTTGCAAGTGCCGTTCGGCGTTCTGAAATTTTTCAATTCGGAGTTTCAGACCGAGTCAAAGTTGGCTAAGTACCCGTTAGAATATTTTAGTTTTTTCTTGCCTCAGTGGTTTACCGGATGTCAGAAAAAGTGAATAATTGTATTTCTTGTGGGAAACAAATACCGCATAGAGATTATCATTCTTTGTGTATTCCTTGTTTGGGGCCTGAGCACGACGTTGTTGGGTGTCGCTTTTGTGCTAGGTTCAATAAGCGCACTATTAAGCGAAGGTTAGATTGTGCCAGGTTGGTCTTTGGGAAGCGGTGCAATTATAACATGCCGTCGGATGCTCCGACGCCCGCTTCTTCGAAGAAGCGCAAAGACAAGGCAGCTAAGCCGAGGCAAGAAGAGTCGTCCGTACCGGACGCCGGTTCTTTAGAGGCGTCAGTGGAACCGGTGGTTCCGCCGGAGGCTTCTCTGGAGGCCCAGGGGGAGACTTTGTTATTGCAGGATGTGGCCTCTCAGGAGGCAGGTCAGGCTGAAGGGGCTTCTCAGGTTACTGTACTCCCCTCCCTTCCTAGGGTAGTTAGGCCCTCTCCTTCTGTTTCTAAGGCTTCTCCCAGAGGCAGGCCAGGTTTAGCTTCTGTTGGTGTCACCCCTAGTTCTTCAGGATCTGTGGCCAAGAAGCACATGCTTAAAATGGCAGAAGATTTAATTACTTTGATTAGAGGTTCTTTGCCCCCCCCCCAGATAAGAGGCCTAGGGTGGAACCAGAGTTGGGGAGTTTTGAGCAGTCTTCAGATGTTTCAGAGTCTTCGGCTGAAGACTTGCAGGAGTACTCTCCTTATTCTGATTCTGATGCAGATGATTCCACTCCCTCTGCTTCTCCTCCAGAGGATTTTTCTTTTTCAGAAACTCTTCATTCCATGAGGGAACATTTTAAGTGGGAAGGTCAGGACTTCTCTGATTCCAGGAAAAGGCTTAGGGAATTTTTGCTTTTACCCCAGCATAGGCCTTTGGCTATACCTCCTGTTCTGGATGTTGTGGAAGATGTGTTTGCGGAGGCTTCACTTAATCCTGATTCTTTGCCTCCTGCTCCTGTTAAACCGGATAGGTATTATAGGGTGCCTGAGGCTCATAAATATCTTTATAAGAGTCCTAGGGCGGACCCAGAAACTGTTAGTCAGGGACCTAAGGGTGTCAAGGCCTCTGTTGTAAAAAATCCGGTTCCTCCAGATAAAGAGGCCAGAGCTTTGGATAGATGGGGAAAGAAAGTTTATACTTCTTCCACCTTAGCTATGAGGGCTTTGAATTGCCAGTTTCACATGTTGAAATATCAAAACTATCTTCTTTCTCAACTGAAGTCTAAGGTAGATGCTCTGGCGGAAGGCATTGAGTGTAAGGAATTACAAGATTTGGTACATGTCTCTGAACAGGTGGGTAAGCATTCTTTACAATGTGGTTTTGATGCTATACAAGCCTCGTCTAGGGTGGCTGCCACTGGGTCAGTTCTTCGCAGGCACGCCTGGCTGAGGGATCAGAATTTATCTGAACATGTTAAGACAAGGATTTTGGATGCTCCTTTACAGTCTGATGTGTTGTTTGGTTCACCTGTGGAGTCAGTCTTGAAGAAAATGGAAGACAAGGCTAAGTCTATGCAGACTGTTAAAGATTTTTTGCAAGTCCAGCCTCCGAAGTTTAGTAGGAATTGGCCTGCTAAGGGGTGGACGTACCCTTCTTATGATTCACAGTCTAGGGGTAGATCTAGACGTGGTAGGGGCAGAGCTCAGAGCTCCTTCAGACCTAGAACAGGGAGTTCTCCTGCACAATCTTCAGGTGGGGGCAGGGGCCAGTCCTTTTGTAAACAGGCCCAATGGACCTACCTTTTCAGCTGCCAGATCCTTCTTGCCTGGCAGCACCTTTGGGAGGAAGGTTGGCACTCTTCAGGGAAAATTGGAGTTTGATTACCCAAGACAAATGGGTATTGGATATCATACACCAAGGTTACAGGTTTTATTTCCATACCTTGCCTCCTTTCAAAGGCATGCCGGACGTTCCTCCTCAGCAAAGAATAGAGGCTCACAAACAAATTTCTCTGCTGCTCCAAATAGGGGCCATACAACCGGTCCCTCTGCCAGAAGTGGGCCTAGGATTTTATTCTCGCCTGTTCCTAGTACCAAAGAAGGGGAACACGTGGAGACCAATTTTGGATTTATCTATCCTCAACACTTATCTGGACATTCCCAAGTTCAAAATGTTGACGTTACAACAGCTTTTACCTCTGCTGGGCAAAGATCACTGGATGGTGACTCTGGATCTCAAGGAGGCTTACCTTCATGTTCCTATCAGGCTAAGTTGCAGGAAGTATCTACGTTTTCGGGCTGGGACTTCTCATTATCAGTTCTCTGCATTGCCCTTTGGCTTATCTACTGCCCAGAGTGTTCACGAAGGTTCTGGCTCCAGTGATAGCTTTCTTCAGGCTAAGAGGAATACAGATCTATCCTTATTTGGACGATTGCCTGATTCTGGCTCAAGGAAAGGACGAACTTCTTCATCATTTACACTATGTGATAGCAGTGCTAAGATGCCTGGGGTATTCTGTGAGCGAAATAAAGTCCAGTCTAGTACCCTCTCAGGACATGTGCTTTCTGGGTGTGAGACTGAATACAGCATCCCAGATGGCCTTTTGACCCCGGACAAACAAAAGAATCTTTCTCTTTACTTCCATCAATTGTCTCATCAGTCCAGGCTGACTGCAAGGACAGTCCTTCAAGCCTTGGGGTTCATGGCATCTTGTATTCTGGTGCTTCCCAATGCCAAACTGCATATGAGGAAGCTACAATGGTATCTCAAAAATGTATGGACACAGCACTGCCAAGATATGGACACTGTCATTCAGATAATACCTTGCATTCAAAAGGAATTTTTGTGGTGGGCTCAGGAATGTCACCTAAACGAGGGACTCTCTGTGACCCGGCCAGAGGCGAGTCAGATTCTAACGACAGATGCCTCAGACAAAGCTTGGGGAGCTCATCTAAATGGAAAGTGGATACAAGACACGTGGCCTGCCAGACTTCTACATCTACATATCAACTTGAAGGAGATGTTAGCAGTCCAATTTGCATTAATAGCTTTCAAGGATTTACTTCTTCCAGGGCAGGTGTTGATTCTAACAGACAACACAACTGTCATGTGGTACATCAACAAGCAAGGGGGAACACATTCTTATCCTCTGTGCAGACAAGCAATGATTTTGTGGGAGACTGCTCTCAGTTTACAGCTAAATCTTCAGGCAAGGTTTCTGCCGGGAGCACAGAACTCCTTAGCAGATGTGTTGAGCAGACAAATTATGGATCCCCACGAGTGGAAATTGGATCCTCATGTATTTCAGAAATTGACAGTGTCATGGGGAACTCCAGACATAGATCTGTTCGCTTCTCCACTAAACTACCAGCTGCCAAAGTTTTGCACAAAGGGTTTCATCCCACAGCTTGGAAAGTGGATGCTCTTTCATTCAATTGGAGCAATCTTCATGTGTATGCCTTTCCACCTCTGCCTCTCCTCCCAAAGGTACTTCTGAAGGTCAGACAGGACAAGCCAAAGATGATTTTAATAGCTCCAGATTGGCCTCGACAGCACTGGTACCCACTACTGAGAAGTCTGGTGCAGGAGCCTCCATGGCCTTTGCCCTTGATTCCACACCTGCTGTCTCAGGAGAACAGTCATTTACTCAATGTCAAACTTCACTCTCTTCACCTGACGGCCTGGCATATTCTGTTTTAAACCCTGGAGGGTCTCAGCTTCCACAGCAAGTTTTGAATGTTATTTTGGAGGCCAGAAGGCCTAGTACAAGGAAAGTGTACGCAGATAAATGGAAGAGATTTTTATTTTGGAGTGCAGCAAAAGCATTTGATGTTTCTAAGCCTAATTTAAGTGTGGCTCTTCAGTATCTTACTGAGTTACTGGACAAAGGTTTGTCCTTCTCTTCTATTAAGATTCATGCTGCAGCAATTTCTGCTCACTATGACTGTGACCCACCATTGTTTTCTCATCCTTTGTTTAAGCAATTCCTTAGAGGGCAAAGAATATAAGACCCCACGGAGCTCCTACTCCTGCTTGGGATCTCAATTTTGTGTTGGAGAAACTCACTCTACAACCTTTTGAGCCTGCAGCTACTGCTGAGTTGAAATATTTATCATGGAAGACTGCTTTTTTGTTAGCCATTACCTCTGCGAGAAGGGTTTCTGAATTACAGGCCCTTATGGCAGTTGAGCCTTTCTTAATTTTCCATAAGGATAGGGTATCTTTGCGTACTAATCCTTCCTTTATGCCTAAAGTGGTTTCTAGTGTGGCTTTAAACCAAACTATTCATTTGCCTACTTTTTATGCAAACCCCCAAAATAAAGGGGAAAAGATTTTGCACACTTTGGATATACACAGGCAGTTGCGATATTATTTGAGCAGAACTAAAGGGTTCAGGCAGTCTCAGCAGTTATTTGTTTCTTTTGCTTTGAGTTCTCAGGGCAAGCCTGTGTCAAAACAAACTATTTCTAAGTGGACT
>NC_056735.1:10597156-10622156 GCF_019279795.1 Protopterus annectens
TCAGTCTTATCCCTTGGACTTCCCTATCCATCTGACCAGAATTTGCCATCACCACACTATGTGGTGACCGGAATCTCATCAAGTTTCAGTGGGTTACCCATTTGTTTTTACTCATTCTCAGGCCACAGTTACCAAGGATGCTCTTAGCCTGGAGTGTGGGGTGCATTTCAAAGAGAAGACTTTTCAGAGTATCTGGTGTCAGTCAGGGGCCAGTCTTCACATCAGTATCTTCGAGGTGAGAGAGGTCCTTTTAGCATTGCAGGCCTTTCAGGACCTTTTCTTCAAGGGTATGATTGCCATCTAGTCTGGCAATATGGCAGTGGTGTGGTACATAAACAAACAAGGAGGAACCTATTCTGTCGAGAGGCCATGAGGGTATGGTAATGTGATGTCCTGTCAGTGGTTTTTGATAGCAGTGCACATCCCAGGGAAGTCCACTATTCTGGCAGACAGTTTGGGAAGGAACATCATCTTGTCTCACGAGTGGTCCCTCAATCCAGAGACAGCTGCTTGAGTATTCAGCCACTGGGGACATCCCTGCTGTAATTTCTTTGCACCCCCTTCTAGTGGTAAATGCACTCCCTTCTAGTATTAAATGCAACAGATTTCCCACCCTGATCCCTCCAGTGGGATAGTCATGTGGGACGTTGTACTGAATGCATGGCTGACAGGGCCCATTAGGTCTGCCCTCCAATCTCATTGATAATAAAGTTTTTTTCAGAAGACAGCTCATTACAGAAAGTTGTTTTGAGAAGGCAGCCCATTACAGGATGATTATAATCCTCATAGCCATTTTTAGCTGAGACAAATCAATCTGGTTCTCCTTTCTGTGGCCATATCTACTTCACCTGTCCTGTGCCCTTTACTCCATTCATGGGCTGATTTTTCACTCTGTGGCCAACCTCACCAGAACCTTCAGTCCCTCAGATTGACTGCTTGGTTTTTCCAGTTCCAGTGACTGCCAGAGATCCCAAGTCTTCAGAAATGGTTATTCATATTCTCTTATCCACCTCCTCCTCCCAGAAGCCTTTCAACAGTGATCAAATTAAAAGGTTCTCTATTTGGCTTCCTGCAAGGGTCTGGACCCTTTGTCCACCCTCATGGATGCTATTCTTGATATTTTGCTGGACCTTTTTCATTCTCATCTAAGCTACTTGACTGTTAAAGTTCAGTTGTCCACCATCCGGTTTCCATATTGGTATGGTTAATGTACTGGTTGCAGCCCTGAAACTTTTTAAAGCTTTCTTGAAAGTTACTTTTTTACGTAGACCACCAGTATGAGATCTGGTTCCTCCCTGGGATCTCAATTTACTTTTGCAAGTTCTCACTAGACCCTCTGTGTGAACCTGCTGCGACAGTATCTCATTAAATCCTATCTTGGAAGACCCTTCTCTACAGCAGGAAGGGTATCAGTGCTTCAAGCCCTGTCTTCCATTCTCCTTTGTATAGTTTTCCACAAGATAGATTCACTCTTAGAACCACCCCTTCTTTTCTGCTTAAGGTGGCCTCTGAGTTGCTTTGAAGGGTCTATATTAGAACACCGAAAGGGATAAATATTGAATGCTTACATGAACGAATATGCAGGAACTCGATGTTTTTTTTTTTTTTTTTTTTTTAATTGCAGTACAGTGAAGTTTGGAATATTTGCCCTTTCTTCACTGTAGTGCGATCTTGGAGTTGGGCTATATATTTAGCTGGGGGTGTGGGGGGGTGCAGTTCCCCACAATAGCGATGTCAAGTTCCTGCATATTCGTTCATGTGAGCGTTCGATATTTATCCTTTTCGGTGTTCTAATATAGACCCGCTTTGAATTGGTCACTGTCTATCTGTTTTCTGCTCTAGTTTCATTAAAAAAGGACAGTACTTGCTACACTGTCTAGATGTTCATTGGCAACTAAGGTTTTATTTGGACTGAACTTAAGAATTTTAGAAAGTCATATCAGCTTTGTTTCATTTTCTAAATCTCGAGTGGGTAAACTTGTCTCACAAGTGACCTTATCCATATTGCTTTCTCACCACATTTACTTTGCTTACTCCCTGAAAGGAATTCCCTTACCTAGCAAACCTAGAGCCCACTCTTCTAGAGCAGTTGTCACCTCTGTTACCTTTTTTTTTGCTAGGGCTTCCATTGATGACATTTGTGTGGCCGCTACATGACATGGTCTAGCACTCACAGTTTTGTCAGGCATTACAAATTTTATATACAATCGTGATCCAGAACATCCTTTGGGTCCACCATTCTGTTATCTCTTGAGACCACCCAGGGTTTTACTGGCTAGGGACTCTGTCCCACAGGTTGAAGTGTATGAAAAAGACATTATTGGAAACAGAATGTATGTACTTACCATAATGCTAGGTCTGTGTTGTCATCTTCTGTCCATCTGAATCAACAGTGTGTGCCTCCTTCCAAACTGTTACTTTTTAGTACTTCTTGGCTGACTGGCAGACCAACCCAGCAGCTTTCTTTTGGGGGAAGTCCATGTAATGCTTCCTGACCTTTCTTTGCTTTCCCTGTCTGTTGAGAAGGGCCTAAGGCTTTTCAAAACTGTTTTACGGTCATGAATAGGGCAAACTCTATTGGAAGAGATGCTGCTAGGGAGAGCATCATGGGTAGAGGAGACAGAGCTTGAAGACTGAAGACTCTGATGTGCTGGCTTCAGATCCGAGTTGGATCTAGTATACCCACACGTCGAGATGGACAGAAGACGACAACACAGATCTGTCATTGTAAGTACATAACTTTCATTTAATGGCTTGAAGGAGCTGTCAAATCAGACATGTTCAACTTTATGACTGAGTTATAGTACAACATAACAGATGAGTACTCCTGGATGTAATCTATCTGGACTTCTGTGAGGTTTTTATTGATGATTGCTGCAGGAAGCTGATAAAAACTGGTGAGGCTGGGCGTAGTAACAAGATTAATGAACTGAATAGCTGAATCTTTGAATGGTAGGTTATAGAGGGTTGTAGCAAGAGGGACAATATCGGAAATGAGGGAAGTGACTAGTGGAGTATGACAAAGTATAGCATTGTTTGTTTATTTAATTAATTAATTTTGTATTAAATTTCACCATTTGCAGTCTCAGCCCAGGTTACCTACATAGTTGTAGCAGAAGAGAGTACAACTGAAATACACAGAATAGTGATGTAACATAGATGTAAAAAATATATACACACCTGTTTACAAGAAGGTTTAAAAAGTAGGATCAGGAGTGTACAGTACATATCA
Source organism: Protopterus annectens (assembly GCF_019279795.1). Lineage (NCBI taxonomy): Eukaryota > Metazoa > Chordata > Ceratodontiformes > Protopteridae > Protopterus > Protopterus annectens. Next base: position 10,600,389 of record NC_056735.1, read on the forward strand.
TGTGTTATAGGTCAGGTAATTATAGTTGGCATAATGGTTAAGGTGTTCACCTTACAGACACAAAGTGCAGGGTACAATTCTCACATGGGGCAATTGGCTAGGCTTAAAAAATGGCCCACAGGGGCAGTTAGCCTAGTACTAATCTATGAATCTAAGAACAGGTATTGTATACACAGTTATGGAGTGTAATTTTAACAGTGAAGGGAGTAGAAACTGTAGAATACCAAGAGCTGCAATAGAACTAATACCAAGAGAAGAGGATATTGTATACAGTGGATGTAAAAAGTTCACACACCCCTGTTAAAATGCCAGGTTTTTGTGATATAAAAAATGAGACCACAATAAATAATTTCAAAACTTTTCCCACCTTTAATGTGACCTATAACCTGTACAATTCAATTGAAGAACAAACAAATCTGTTAGGGGGAAAAATATAAAAAATAAAAAACATACAGTAGCTGGTTGCATAAGTGTGCACACCCTTAAACTAATACTTTGTTGGAGCACCTTTTGATTTAATTACAGCATTCAGTCTTCTTCAGTAGGATTCTTATCAGCATGGCACATCTTGACTTGGCAATATTCCTTGCAAAAGCGCTCCAAATCTGTCAGATTGTGAGGGGAATCTCTTGTGCACAGCCCTCTTCAGGTTACCCCACAGATTTTCTATTTGATTTAGGTCTGGGCTGTGGCTGGACCATTCCAAAACTTTAATTTTCTTCTGGTGAAGTCATTCTTTTGTTGATTTGGATGTATGCTTGGGGTCATTGTTGTATTGAAAGGTGAAATTCGTCTTCATTTTCAGCTTTCTAGCAGACACCTGAAGGTTTTGGGCCAAAATTGACTGGTATTAGGAACTGTTCATAATTCCCTCCACCTTGACTAAAGCCCCAGTTCCAGCTGAAGAAAAGCAATCCCAAAGCATGATACTGCCACCACCATGCTTCACCATGGAGATGGTGTTTTTTTGGTGACATGAAGTGTTGTTTTTGTGCCAAATGTACCTTTTGGAATTGTGGCCAAAAAGTTCAACCTTGGTCTCATCAGACCGTAACACATTTTCCCACATGCTTTTGGGAGACTTGATGTATTGCTTTGCAAATTTTAGCTGGGCTTGGATGTTTTTCTGTGTAAGAAAAGGCTTCCATCTTGCAACTCTACCGCATAGCCCAGACATATGAAGAATACGGGAGATTGTTGTCACATACAGCACAGAACCAGTACTTGCCAGAAATTCCTGCAGCTCTTCCAGTGTTGCTGTATGTCTCTTGGTAGCCTCCCTGACCAGTTTTTGTCTTGTCTTTTCATCCAGTTCTTTGCAACATCACTGTTGTCCCATATTTTCTCCACTTTTTGATGACTGTCTTCACTGTGCCATGGTATGTCCAATGCTCTGGAAATTTTGTTGTACCCTTCTCCTGACTGATACCTTTCAACAATGAGATCCTTTTGATGCTTTGTAAGCTCTCTGTGAACCATGGCTTTTGCTGTAGCAGGCAACTGAAAAAATGTCAGGAAAATCCTACTTGGACAGCTGAACTTTATTTGGGGTTTTAATTGATGGCAGGTGTGTACCCAAGAAGACTGACTGCTGTAATTAAATCAAAAGGTGCTTCAACAAAGTACTAGTTTAAGGTTGTGCACACTTATGCAACCAGCTTATTGTACGTTTTTATATTTTTTTCCCGTAACAGATTTGTTTGTTTTTCAATTGAATTGTACAGGTTATAGGTCACATTAAAGTTGGGAAAAGTTTTGAAATGATTTATTGTGGTCTCATTTTTTTATATCACAAAAACCTGGCATTTTAACAGGAGTGTGTAAACTTTTTATATCCACTGTATAAAGCAGGGAATGGGGAGGGCAGAGGGGGAAACAGTGGGTAAGGGTTTATATGTTTAAAAGGTTAGAGGATTAAGCAGCCAAGGGGTTCCTGGGATTAAATATAATAGTGCAACCATAGGATTAGGTGACATTGTCTGTATTCTGTTGTGTGCACCTATATTTTTCAGTTAAGTATTGTTTGAACTGTGGTCCAAACTGTTTGTAGTTTCTAATTTCAGTAAGAGCAAGTGGCAGTGATTGCCACAGTTTAGGAGCAAACACAGAGAAGCTGTGGTCTGTGGAATGGCATTTAGTGGATGGAGTTACAAGAATAAGGTCATTAGTGGATTGGTTACTTAGGTTGTAGTGTCAGCTGAATGTGGTTAGTGTCATAGTTAGGAGGGATGCTGTATCTTGGCTTAGGTGTTTGGAAGAGAAGTGAGCCAAGGAGGAGGTTGCCTCTGCCTTCAATGGTTAGCCAATTTGCCCTTTTCTAAAGTGTTGCAGTGATACACGCTCCAAGGTGAGGTTTTAGTAGAAAAAGAATGCAAGGCGATAGTAGTTTTTTTTTTTTTAATGTAAGGTAGTGGCGAATAGGGGTAGGCCATATTGTAGTTGTGCAAGCAGAACACCTTTGCCATAATCTGCTCTAGCAGGTTGTGACAAGAAATCTGATATATTTTGTGCCCAGAATAGAAGGTAGATGACTTTGCATCTGACCTTTTGAATTTGGTCTTGGAAGTTAAGGGACTTCTCAAGACAAATACCAAGGTTATCTAAATGATGTGGTGGATTCAGTTAGGTTGATGTCTAGGTCTTTGATATGGAAAGGACTAGTAGCTTTAGTGAGTGTTTTCTTTGTACCAAAACACATGGACTTGCTTTTTCAGTGCTGAGGATTATATTTTTAGGACAAAGTCATTTGTTTAGTTGTAGACGTTCAGCTTGAAATGGATTTTGGATGATGTTATGAGGAGGTAGGATATATAGATAACCAAATCATCGGTTTAAAGGAGGAGTTGTAGAAAGGGTAGTTCAAGAGGCAGTTTATTTATAAAAATGGAGAATAGTAACTGGAGAAAGAATTGATCCCTGAGGAACCCCGGATTAGCAAAAGCTGTAACTGATAAGGCAGGCCCAAATTATGTGTGAAAATTCGATTTGTCAGGAAGTCTTTGAATCATTGGTAGATACAGAACTTATACTGGTATCTTGTAAGTAGAATGATAGGATGGAGTGGTCAGCCAGGTCAGTGGCCAAGTAAGGTCAGTAATTACTGCCTCAGTGAGGTTACCTTTATCCTTTTGTTAGTGAGGATGTCATCAGTGAGTGTCCATAGGGCAGTCATGGTACTTCTACCTGCCCAAAAGCCATACTTCTAGCTAGAAAGTAAGAGAGCATTTGTCAAGCTAAATGGCAAATTGGTTGTAAATTAATGTCCTTCATCGGGATCATTGCTGCAGTAGCATAATCTATGTGGGTTGTAGTCTGCACAAGATACAACAACCAGACAGCTTCCAAAGTTTTCAGGATACTTTCCATGTACCCAGACTTCTAGTCAGCTTGAACTGAGCTGAATGCTAAGAGAGCTGTGCCCTGCAGGCTTTCGAGGATCGACAGTCAGCTAAAACTATTCTTTTGCTGGAGTGGACTTCCACTTTACATTTTATGACACAAAAATAAATGTTTCTGTAAAACTTATTAATTTAAACTGGGTTAAAGTATTTTATTGACTATCGTGTGACTTTTATTTACTTTTAAACAGAAATGTTGTTTTTACTTTTGTGGAAACATTTATTAAAACTTAACTTTAAACTACTTTTCTGTGGAGAAATGTATGTTGTTTTACTTTTGGAGGCTGTTTTAAGTGATTTTACCTTGTTTTACTAGGGAAAAATTATGATCTAAAGTAGTTAACTTAATTTATCTGCAATCTGTTGGTATTCGGATCCATATCGGATCCGAGCCGGCAACTTTTTCAAGCATCTGCTCCAAGCTCCTCCCCTTACCCATAATCTCCAGATCTTGTTTGCCGCTTCATGCATCAGCATCGTGATCTCTTTAGTTCCAAGTTGGGTGTAGTAAATGAATAGTTTTCTTGTGCTTTTAGTGAGTGTGTGTGGTCGTTAGTTTACCTTATTCTCCCCTTTGCTGTTCGTCAGTTTTTTGTGTAAAAAAAAAAAAAAAGTTAAAGTTGTAGTAAAGTAGTATTGCAGGCCTTCCCGACTTTAGTGTGTGTGTTGCAGTGTTGGGTTAAGTTTTGGCTGAGTGGGTTTATAGTATGGCTGACCAGCCAAAACCTACTTTTAAAAAATGCACAGAGTGTGGCCACAAGCTTTCACTGGCTGATGGCCACACTCTGTGTTACCCATTTTTCAATACAGTGTAGTGTGTATGCGGGGTTCAACCCCAGGGCCCTAAAAGAAAGGAAGGCAAAGCTGGTAGCTAAGGGCTTTCTGCCAGTTTCTTCCCTAGACACAGCGACCTTGGCTCTTCCAGTAACTGATCAAACCCCCCCCCCCCCTCAGGCTGAAACTCGACCTCCCACTAGGCCTGTTGAAGAGGAACTAAAGGAAAGGAAAAGAAGGACAAAGACAAGAGAGGGAATAGGACCCGCAAGCGGTCTCCAGTGCGGGAGCCATTCCCTAGCCTGACGTCCAAAGTGACTAGGATTACATCTCCTCGGCTCCACTCCCCGAAGCCAGCGGAGCCCTTGGACCCGTGGCCTTCATCGAGGTTGTCGCACTAACCAGCCAGATCCGAGTTGGTCGCCTCCTTGTGCTCGACTCTGGGTCTGATGGAGTTGGATATGGACAGGATGATGAGGTGGTTCATTCGGTCCCAAATCCAAATGGGAGTCTTGCCAGGCCCCTCTCCCTCTGGAGGGGGGGGGCCTCCATGCCCTCCTTTCATCCAATTTCTCCTTCCCTGATCCGGCCTACGGTTTTGGGGTTTATGGATCTGAGGATCTTCGGAGCTGGGGGTTTGGCGCCGACTGTTCCTCCAACCTCGACGCCGGTGATTACCTTGAGTTCCTCGGATCTGACCTGTTCGGATCCGAGCAACTCTCAGGGTTGAGGACGGGGAGTCGGATTCGAGGGGATGGAGGTGTCTTCGGCTCCGACGTTGTTGGATCTGGGCCGTTCCTTTGGAACCCGGCTACTTCTGCCTCGGCCTTGATCATCACGGTGGAGCCGGGGAGAGCTTCCTCCTTGTTGGTTGGTAAGGAGGTGCGCTCTCCATCAGCATTCGACATGGTGGAGAGGGTTCTCTCCCAAGGATCGAGACCCCAGACTATTTCCTTGGACTCTGCCCAGGCTCCCGTGGATTTGGTCACAACTCCCTTCAGCTTGTCCCAGGGACAGCCCGTGCTAGAGGATCCCCAGGTGCATCCCGTAGTGGAACCCCCCCGTGACTCATGAGCCCTGTTCAGAGAATTCCACTGAAGAGATTTCCCGTAAGCGCACATGTAAAAGGAGGCACCTGGACTCCCCCCGAGTCCCTGACAGAAGATACTGACTTAGATGAAGGAGAGGATTCCCCCAGGTCACCTCCCGAGGATGTCTCCTTTGGAGACATCATGGAGATCCGCCGCCAGAGGAGAGGTTGGTCAGCCCCAAAACCCTCTACGAATGAGTCAGTGTTCCTGGAGGCCTTTGGTATGGGCCCATCTACATCCTGGGTGTCCCCTCCTGCGGATCCCTTAGTGGATCTCATTACCAAGCGGGCATGGAAGGAGCCTGACACCATAGAGCCGATACCAGAATGCCTGGACAGGATCCTGTCTCCTCCTTCAGACAGACAGGCCTGGTACAAAGGATCCCGGTGGATGCTATGGTGGTTGCAGCTGCCACCAAGAAGGAACTGGCACAGGAAAGTTCCTCGGTCCACCCTCTGGATAAGGAGTCTAGGGCGGTTGATTGGTTTGGGCAGCGAGTATTTTCTTCAGTGACGTTTTCCATTTAAGTGCTGAATTATTTGGCACACGTCATATGGCTTCAGCAAGATCTAGTCACAGAGTTTGCTGTGTCGCCCCCAGAGTCTTTGTTGCTGGAGGACAAGCGATTATTCTCCACGAAAATGTCGACTCTCAAATCAATATCGAACACGTCCATGCATCTTCTTTCCCATGCCGCAGAAGGAGCGGCTGGGGCTGCTGGGACTGGCGTAGCTTTGAGGCGACACGCTTGGCTCAGACTGTGTCAGTTCGCGGACCCCTTCAAGGCATCATTCACAAATGCTCCCTTCGATGGTTCTTCCCTGTTCGGGAAGACAGTACGTGACACTCTGGTCCAGAGCGAGAAGGATGAGAAGACTCTGTCTGCTGTTGGAGTCCGATTCTCTAGCCCTCAAAGATCCTTTTCTAGGAATCAAAGAGGGCAAAAGAAGATGTGGTTCCGAAAAATCACAGTTTTCCCTGGACTCTCAGGACAACTCATCCCCTAGAGGCAGAGGGGGACAAGACAGACGCTGCCACAGAGGCAGAGGGGGGGGCCGAGGAACTTTGGGTCTAGGGAGACCTTCTCGGACAGATCCACGCAGCAGCCCTGAGGGGTTGCCCGACTGTCCTACTCTGGAGACAGTCGGGGGAAGATTACCATTGCACCTAACGGCTTGGGAGTCCATTACTGCGGACTGTTGGGTGCTTCAAATAATATCCAGAGGCTACTCCATCCCGTTCGTTACCCTTCCCGTCCAAAAAAAGCACCTCCCGGGTGTTCCACCTGCTCAAAGGGAGGCGGCAGCGCAAGAAATTTCAAAGCTGCTTCGCAAATGAGCCATCGAAATGGTCCCCCCATATCAGTCCGGATTAGGCATTTACTCCAGGTTCTTTTTAGTGCCAAAAAAGACGGGGGACCTCAGGCCCATATTGGACCTGTTAACCCTGAACCTGGCTGTAGCCAAGCAAAAATTCCAGATGGCCACCCTGCAGTCCATTCTACCTTATCTCCGAGAATGCGACTGGATGTGCTCGATAGACCTCCAGAACGCTTACTACCATATCAAAATTCGCAGAGCTCCAGGAGATTTCTTCACTTCCGGCTGGGAGCCAATCATTTCCAGTTCAGAGCCCTACCCTTCAGTCTCACCACAGCCTCCAGGGTGTTTACCAAGGTTATGGCAGTCGTAGCGGCTCACCTGAGGCTTCAGGGAATTCAGGTGTTTCCTTACCTAGACGATTGGCTTCTCGCTGCTGCCAGCAAGCGTCTTCTTTGCATGGCCAGAGACTCCTTCCTGCATCTTGCAGTCAACTAAGGGATTACCATCAATGACTCCAAGTCCCTCTTGAATCTGGTACAGATCTTGGAATTTATAGGGGCACAGCTGGACACCCTCCAATTGAAAGTCTTTCTAACTCGAGACAGGGTCCAGAGCCTACGGGCCATTGTATCAGCAGTCCTTGGCCCTAGGCTGCCAATGGTGTGCGACATTCCCCGAGCTCTAGGCTCCATGGCCGCAGAAATCTCGATCCTTCCCTGCATACGCCTTCACATGTGGGAGCTTCAGTGGACCCTTGCAGTACAGTGGTCTTGGCTAGACCTTCCCATGGACTATCCAATTCGAATCAGCAAAGCCTGCAAGGCGTCTCTTCTCTGGTGGCTCCATTCACCGGAAATCTTGGCAGGGCGACCCTTCATAGCACCCAGAGCCCATGCCACAGTGACACACGGACGCCTCCCAGCTCGGGTGGGGGGGCACTATTTGGGGAGGACGGTCCAAGGCACATGGCCCCAGACCGAGACCAGATTGCATGTCAGTGTTCTTGAGATGAGGGCAGTGCTTTTAGCGTTGCAAACCTTTCACGCTGTTCTTTCCCCGGGGACAATTACAGTTCTGTCAGACAACATGTCTGTTGTCTGGTACATCAGCAAACGGGGGAACCAGATCTTACCCTCTCTGTCGCGAGGCTATGAGAGTGTGCGAGTGTGCGATCTCCACCAGTTGGTTTCTGATTGCAACGCACATCCCGGGCCGCTCCAATATTTTAGCGGACAGATTGAGTCGGGCTATTCTAATGCCATACGAGTGGTCTCTGAAACAATCAATAGCGGAGGAGATCTTCCTTGCGTGGGGTCAGCCTTGCTGCGATCTCTTTGCATCTCCTTCCAACGTTAAGTGCAGCGAGTTCTTCGCTCTGATTCCCATGCCAGGGGACTCCCCCAGAGATGCTCTAGTCCATGCTTGGCCTCCCAGGTTACTGTATGCTTACCCCCATTTCCTCTCATTCTGAAGTTTCTTCAGAAAGCTTGCCGACTGGGGTGCAAAGTGATCCTCATTGCCCCATTCTGGCCTCGTCAGGTGTGGTTACCCTTCCTCTGGTCTCATGCTCTTAACTCCTCCGTGAATTCTGGATCCTTGCCTTGATCTCATCTCTCATCTCTCGGGCACCTGTCCGCCCGACCTGGACAGCCTCAAGCTGACAGCTTGGTTGCTCCAGTTCCCCTGATTGCCAGGACTCCGGGTCTGTCATCTTCAGTAAAGACTATTCTGGTGACATCCCACAAGGCTTCCACTAGGAAGAATTACCACAACAAATGGAAATGTTTCTCTATTTGGGCTTCTCAGAGGACTCTAGATCCCTTTACAGCCCCGGTTCCTGCAGTGTTGGAGTTTTTGGCCAATATTTTCCAACAAGGAGCTAGTTCCTCCACGGTAAAAGTGCAACTGGCGGCCATCTCTAATTTTCATGTCGGCAAGAACATGAATGCCCTGGCCTCTTTTAGACTGTGTAAAGCTTTTTTGAAAGGCACCTTTCTTTTACGCACTCCGGTCAAGGACTCAGTCCCTCCTTGGGACCTTACCTTAGTTCTGCAGGCGTTAGTTGCTCCTCCCTTTGAACCTGCTGCAGCATCAGTAGATCGAAGTTCTTATCCTGGATGACAGCTTGCCTAGTGGCCATTACTTCAGCTAGGAGAGTTTTTGAGATTCAAGCTTTGTCTACCGTTCCCCCTTACTTGATCTTTCATAAAGACAGGGTCTTGCTCCACATGAACCCTTCCTTCTTACCAAAAATTGCTTCTGAATCAAACATTAATCAGACGATTAACCTGCCTGTTTTCTTTCCAAATTTTCAGAACAAGGATGAATATAAACTGCATTTGCTAGATGTTCATAGACAGCTTAGTTTCTATTTACACAGAACTAAACCTTTTCGTAAGTCTGAACAGTTGTTCGTATCCTTTTCTAGACCATTTCTGGACAAAGCCATATCTAAGGTCTCCTTAGCTAGATGGATTACACAATGTATACTGCAAATCTATAAGGACAAAGGTCTGTCCCCACCTGGTCCTGTTAAAGCTCATTCTACCAGATCTATGGCAACTTCTGCTGCTTTTTGGTCTAGGGTTTCACTGGATGATATCTGTGCGGCAGTGACCTGGGCAAGGTCACATACATTCATTTCTCATTATAAGTTGGATTTGATCTCTAGAGGGAGTGCATCCTTTGGCTCTGCAGTGCTCAGGAATATCCTTCCATGAGGGCCTCCCAGGAGTTTTGGTAGCTGGGGAGTCTGTCCCACAGGTTGCAGATAAATGAAGTTAACTACTTCAGATAAAGAAGTTATGTACTCACCATAATGTTCCATCTGAGTAGTTATACTTCATTTCTGCAACCGTCCCGCCCTCCTTCCCCCAAACCTGTTCTAGGTTAGTGATGTTATTGAGTTGCTGATAGTTTGGATAGTGGCAAACACGATCTGAGGGAAGGTAGGAGATGTGAGGGATTATGGGTAAGGGGAGGAGCTTGGAGAGCAGATGCTTGAAAAAGTTGCCGGCTCAGATCCGATATGGATCCGAATACCCACAGTTTGCAGAAAATGAAGTATAACTACTCAGATGGAAAGTTATGGTGAGTACATAACTTCTTTTTTTTTACAACTTAACCATTTTACCAACTATTGTTGCTAGGCTTCTTCAGGAATCAGGCACCTTTTTCATCTTTACCATAGAACGCCCTACCTCTTTCTCTGTTCTTTCTTCGTCCAGCCACAAAAAGAAGAAAATTGTTAAACAGCCCTTGACACCACAGCAGGCTACTAAATGTTCCTATCTAAAGGTGGGTGAGACTACTCTGTCCAAAGCTGGTTCGTCTGACCACTCATCTTTTTCCTTGGGTTCCACTGGTGTAGTCCATACAGCCACTATGGACCAGAGGACAGGCAAGGGAGAGCCACTCTTGTTGGTCCTGGGTAAAGGAGCAAAGAATGTCTCTGCCTAGCAGTAAAGTTGTCCCCTTGGCTCTACTAAGTAATTTAAGGATTTACTTTTTGTTGTAGAGTTTATTTATCATATGGGCCAATAGGGTGGATTGTTTTTGAATTTCCCTTGATTTTTGGGTCTGGTAGGGACTGCTAGCCCTATGCATTTTTCTAAACATCCAAAATCTAGATCCAGAGCATGTCTAAACAATACTGCCTTGGTTTGTGATGTACTGCGGAGCTGACTGGTAAGAGAAGTTTTATTTGAATTTATATTTTATTTATTATCACTGTTTTTTGCTGTTAGTAGGTAGGAAGGGATAGCTTGTTAACAAGATTTACTGTGATTCATATTTTGTTGTTTTACCTTTAATTTCACTGTTGGTTGTTAGAAAGGAATAGGTGTTAGACAGGCAAGCTGTAGCCATCCCAAGGGGCCTAGACAGCTGTAAATTCACACAGGCTGCAGAGACGAAAATCCAGCGCATATCTAAACAACCCTACCTTGGTTTGTGATTTATTGATGTTTACTTTTAAAAAGAAGTGCAACTGCGAGAGATAGTGAGCAGAAGCTACTGCACGCCTTTGCGCACGACATAAAGGAATTACAGCTTTTGTCTGTTTTACAGAACTTATACTGTCAGAACAACTTTACTATACTTAATTTAGTATTTAGTTGTATATTATTTGTGTGATTTTTGTCATAGAGGTTGATTTAAGTTATCTTTGAATTCTCTGGTTACTGATTTTGATCTTTTATTTTGTAATATTGTATTCATTTGAAGCTGAATATGGATTCCTTAAATTTATTTTATTTTATTTATTTTTATTTTATTTTACATTTGTTGACCGGGCTAGTCTAGCTGGATATATGTCCATTTTCAGTAGAGGCCCGGGGAGATAAGCTCCAAAGTTTAAAATGAATTTACATTAAAGAAATACATGAAAATAAAGAAAGCATGACATTAACGATTTGCTAAAGCACAAATATCTTGTACAGTGTAATAAATGCCATGTGTATTTAAAGGTAACAGCCGATAACACTGGTGATCTTTGTTCCTCATGCCAAATGTCGGATGATTTGCTTACCATTGTTAGAAGTAAATCAAGACTTGATGATGGTTGCATTTGTGCAATTGGCATGGCTTGGAGAACTGTTGTTTCATATATTAATGACTGGACTGGTGAGATAAATAATGTTAGGCAAAGAACAAATAGAACACATTTAGGAAATGATGCATCTGTTGTCTGTAAAGATCATTCAACCCCTATGAAACACGATGATCCCCCTGACAACTTTGGAATTCTGGATGCAAGTATTCAGCAATCTGAGGATCTGGATTGTTTAAAAAGAAGCAAAAAAAGAACGAAAGGAAGAAGTTCACAACAAATAACAAGGAAGAAAAAGAAATTGAGTAATGACAGTAAAGGAAAGAGAATACGTACTAAAATGACACTGGTTTGTTATGTAACAGAGGTTACAGGCAATTATATTTTTCTACCAGAAAACCTTCAGTCTATAGAAAAAGACATAATTTTCCCAAACAATGGGTTGGATGGGTGGCCTAATGGTTAAGGTATTTGCTTTACAAACACAAGGTGCAGGGTTTGAGTCTCACAAGGGATAATTGGCTAAGCTTAAAATGGCACGAAAGGGTAGTTAGCTTAGTACTAACCTATGAACAAGAATGTAGAAAAAACAGGCAAGGGGCAGGTGAAAAGGAAGAAATCAAAACTGAACGTGGAAGGATTGAAGAACATTACTGCAAGGAAAAAGAAGCGAACAACAGATATTGACTTCATGGCTCAAGCTGTGGATTTACAATGCCAGCTGGATGAGAATTAGACAATGAAAACAGTGGGACTAATAAGACTAATGGTGATGAAGATCTATCCTTTGTAACAATTGATAGAGTAGATATTACTGTATTAGAAGTTGAAGATTCTTCAGAGCTGGTCAGCAAAGATATTGTTGTTATTGGAGATTAAATTATGTGAGGAACTGATACTTATATTTGCAGAGAAGATAATGAACATCAAATAGTGTTATGCTTGCCAGGAGCAAAAATTGAAGATGTGAGGCAAGCCTTGGAATGCCTTGATTTACGGAAGTACAGATCTGTTTTTATTCGTGTCTGTAGAAATGATCTCATCTGCAAGGATTCTTTGACTGTTAGTAGGAACTGACAGCCCTCTTAGTATAGCTTGTACTGGTGGTAGGACTTATTTTTCACAAATCACCTATAGAAAGGATAGCCAGGTCACCATGAATGAAAAGATTTTTGGGGTAAATACCTACATGGAAAAAATCTCCTGTTTTAAAAAATGGAAATGTGTAGCACATCCAAGCCTAGTTTTGGGCACATGTGTTCAGACAGGATGGCTTGCATTTCTCAATATAAGGGAAGAGAATTTTTCCAGCAGATATTTTGCAATATTTGACAAACCCTAAGCAGGATTTTTGCCAGGTCGAAAATTTAACATTTCACAGATCGCAACATTTGCTGCATCTCTGATAGTTGTTAATGCTAGGAGCATTAATTATAACGTTTTTTTTTTACTGGTAAATTTGCTATGTTCACACAAGATTGATGTTATTGTTTATGTAACATGGTTAAAGAACAATGACCAGAAACCAGTTCTGTCAGGGTATAAATGTTTTTACCGTAACAGACATTCTAACAAAAAATCAGGTGGAGGTGTTATGATAGGGATTAAAGATAATTATGAAACCTGTGATTATTACATGTTCAATAATAACACCAATGCTATAGACTGTGTAACTGTGAAAATAAAGACAACCTTGGAACATATAACAATTGTTGAAGTGTATAGACCACCAATGTCAAGTGCAGATGACCTAGAGGAATTCATACATTTCTTGCATGAAACATAGGAGGGGAAGAATAATATTAGCAGGGGACTTAAATTTACCAGAAACAGACGGGAATAATATTGATTCAACAATATTAGTAAGGAAATTATTCACAATGTATATTCAGGAACAACAATCGCTTCACGTTGTAAAAAAAATCTACCAGGGGACAGAACATACTAGATATTGTTTGTGTTCCTAAAGAAGTTATTGTTACTTCAAGTTTTACCACCGTTGATGTGCAGTGATCATGGGATTATAAAGGTTAATTTGTTTCAAGATAATTCTGCCAAATTGAAATCTAAACCAATGCACAGAAGGTTAATTACAGATTATATGGAAGCAAAAGAGTCACTGTGTAAAACTAACTGGAGTGAGGTGCTCAGTGGGAAAACTGCAGATGGAATGTGGAAAGTTTTGAAAGAGAAATTGTTTTAGTGCAAAAAATAAAAAAATGTTTAACATCAGGATCTAGGCATACTACGTCAGGGGGATATATTTCCATAAGAACAAGATATCTGAATAAGTTGAGAGACTAAAAATATAAAAAAGAAATGGAAGAGCATCTTGCTGTGTCACACCAACCACCTGCATGTCCTCTCTCACCACATCCATAAACCTTATCTTAGGCCTTCCTCTTTTCCTGTTACCTGGTAGCTTCATCCTTAGCATCTTTTTCCCAATATACTCAGCATCCCTCCTCAGCACATGTCCAAACCAACGTAATCTTGCCTCTCTGGCTTTGTCTCCAAACCTTCCAACTTGGGCTGACCCTCTAATATACTTATTCCTAATCCTGTCCACCCTCGTCACACCCAGTGCAAATCTTAACATCTTTAACTCTGCCACATCCAGCTAAAACTCCTGCCTTTTTGTCAATGCCACTATCTCCAACCCATATAACATAGCTGGTCTCACTACCCTCTTGTAGACCTTCCCTTTCACTCTTACAGGTACTCGTCTGTCACAAATCACTCCTGACACTCTTCTCCACCGACTCCATCCTGTATGTACTCTCTTCTTCACCTCTCTTCCACACTCACTGTTACTCTGAACTATTGACCCCAAGTATTTAAGCTCATCCACCTTCGCCACCTCTACTCCTTGCATCCTCACCATTCCTCTATCCTCCCTCTCATTCACACACTTATATTCTTAGTCCTGCTGACCTTCATTCCTCTTCTCTCTAGAGCATATTTCCATCCCTCCAGGGTCTCCTCCACCTGTTCCCTACTCTCACTACAGATCACAATGTCATCTGCAAACATCATAGTCCACGGGGACTCCTGTCTGTCAACCTGTCCATCACCATTGCAAATAAGAAAGGGCTCAGAGCTGATCCTTGATGTAACCCACCTCCACCTTAAATGCATCCGTCACTCCCACAGCAGACCTCACCACTGTCACACTACCCTCGTACATATCCTGTACCACTCTTACATACTTCTCTGACACTCCTGACTTCCTCATACAATACCACAACTCCTCTCTAGGCACCCTGTCATATGCTTTCTCTAAGTCTACAAAAACACAATGCAACTTCTTCTGACATTCTCTGTACTTCTCCATCAACACTCTCAGAGCAAACATCGCATCTGTAGTGCTCTTTCCCGGCATGAAACCATACTGCTGATCACTAATCATCACGTCCCTTCTTTACCTAGCTTCCACTACTCTTTCCCATAACTTCATGCTGTGACTGATCAATGTAATCCCTCTGTAGTTACTACAGCCCTGCACATCACCCTTATTCTTAAAAATCGGTACCAAAACACTTTTTTTCCATTCCTCAGGCATTTTTGTCAATGCCACTATCTCCAACCCATATAACATAGCTGGTCTCACTACCCTCTTGTAGACCTTCCCTTTCACTCTTACAGGTACTCGTCTGTCACAAATCACTCCTGACACTCTTCTCCACCCACTCCATCCTGTATGTACTCTCTTCTTCACCTCTCTTCCACACTCACTGTTACTCTGAACTATTGACCCCAAGTATTTAAGCTCATCCACCTTCGCCACCTCTACTCCTTGCATCCTCACCATTCCTCTATCCTCCCTCTCATTCACACACTTATATTCTTAGTCCTGCTGACCTTCATTCCTCTTCTCTCTAGAGCATATTTCCATCCCTCCAGGGTCTCCTCCACCTGTTCCCTACTCTCACTACAGATCACAATGTCATCTGCAAACATCATAGTCCACGGGGACTCCTGTCTGTCAACCTGTCCATCACCATTGCAAATAAGAAAGGGCTCAGAGCTGATCCTTGATGTAACCCACCTCCACCTTAAATGCATCCGTCACTCCCACAGCAGACCTCACCACTGTCACACTACCCTCGTACATATCCTGTACCACTCTTACATACTTCTCTGACACTCCTGACTTCCTCATACAATACCACAACTCCTCTCTAGGCACCCTGTCATATGCTTTCTCTAAGTCTACAAAAACACAATGCAACTTCTTCTGACATTCTCTGTACTTCTCCATCAACACTCTCAGAGCAAACATCACATCTGTAGTGCTCTTTCCCGGCATGAAACCATACTGCTGATCACTAATCATCACGTCCCTTCTTTACCTAGCTTCCACTACTCTTTCCCATAACTTCATGCTGTGACTGATCAATGT
The DNA here is from genome assembly GCF_019279795.1 of Protopterus annectens. Lineage (NCBI taxonomy): Eukaryota > Metazoa > Chordata > Ceratodontiformes > Protopteridae > Protopterus > Protopterus annectens. The sequence goes on from NC_056735.1 coordinate 10,615,925, forward strand.
AATCCCTCTGTAGTTACTACAGCCCTGCACATCACCCTTATTCTTAAAAATCGGTACCAAAACACTTTTTTTCCATTCCTCAGGCATCCTCTCACTTTCCAAGATTTCATTAAACAATCTGGTTAAAAACTCCACTGCCATTTCACCTAAAAACCTCCATGCTTCCACAGGTATGTCATCTGGGCCAATAGCCTTTCCATTCTTCATTCTCTTCATAGCTATCCTTACTTCCTCCTTGCTAATCCATTGTACTTCATGATTCACTATCCCTACATCATCCAACCTTCTCTCCCTCTCATTCTCTTCATTCATCAACCCCTCAAAGTACTCTTTCCATCTCCTCAACACACTCTCCTCGCTTGTGAGTATGTTTCCCTCATTATCCTTTATCACCTTTACCTGCTGCACATCTTTCCTAGCTCGGTCCCTCTGTCTAGCCATTCGGTACAGGTCCTTTTCTCCCTCCTTAGTGTCCAACCTTTCATATAACTCTTCATATGCCTTATCCTTAGCGTTTGCCACCTCTCTCTTTGCCATGCACCTCATCTCCTTATACTCCTGTCTACTTTCTTCATCTCTCTGACAATCCCACTTCTTCTTTGCCAACTTCTTTCTCTGTATACTCTCCTGTACTTCCTCATTCCACCAACATGTCTCCTTGTCGTCCTTCCTCTGTCCAGATGTCATACCAAGCACCTTTCTAGCCGTCTCCCTTACTAGCTCTGCTGTAGTTACCCAGCTATTTGGTAACTCTTTACTGCCACACAGTGCCTGTCTTAACTAATCCCCGAACTCCACCTCACAATTACCCTTTTTCAATTTCCACCATTTGATCCTTGGTGCTGCCCTCACACTCCTCCTCTTCTTCTTGATCACCAACGTCATCCTACAAACCACCATCCTATGCTTCCTAACTACACTTTCCCCGGTCACCACTTTACAGTCTCCAATCTCCTTCAAACTGGCCCTCCTACATAAGATATAATCCACCTGTGTGCATCTTCCTCCACTCTTGTATGTCACCCTATGCTCCTCCCTCTTGTTAAAATACGTATTCACCACAGCCATGTCCATCCTTTTCGCAAAATCCACTACCATCTGACCTTCTGCATTCCTTTGTTTAACACCATACCTACCCATCACTTCCTCATCCCCTCTTTTCCCTTCACCAACATGCCCATTGAAATGTGCTCCAATCACCACTCTCACCCTTGGGTACAGTCATCACCACTTCATCCAACTCACTCCAAAATTTTTCTTTCTCATCCATTGCACACCCAACTTGTGGAGCATATGCACTAACAACATTCATCATTACACCATCAATTTCCAGCTTCATAAACATCACTCTATCCAACACTTTTTTTACCTCCAAAACACTCTTAGAATACTGTTCCTTCAGAATAACTCCTATGCCATTTCTCCTGCCATCCACACCATGGTAAAACAATTTGAACCCACCTCCGATACACCTAGCCTTACTCCCCTTCCATCTGGTCTCTTGCACACACAGTATACCAACCTTCCTTCTGTCCATCATATCAGCTAGCTCTCTCTCTATACCAGTCATACTGCCAACATTCAAAGTTCTGACCCTCACTACCACAGTAGTAGCCTTTCTCCTCACTTCCTGCCTTCGGCCATGTCTTCTGCCTCTTCTCCTCCTCCGGCCAACAGTAGCCCAATTTCCGCCAGCACCCTGTTGGCTAACTGTACTGGTGGGGGTCGTTGTTAACCCAGGCCTCGACCGATCCGGTATGGAAATATTTACTGGTGTCCACATGAAATTATTTGGTGAAGTTTTACGCCGGATGCCGTTCCTGATGCAACCCTCTCCATTTATCCGGGCTTGGGACCGGATAAAGATATTGAGCATAATAGGAAATCTTTTTATAGATACATAATATATGGAAGGAGTAAAGATATACAAATTGATAAACTGTGTGCAGATTCTAAAATTTATTCTCAGGCACAACAGATTATCGATATATTTACAAAATCTTATGCAAACAGTTTGGCTTGACAAAAGGGGTGATAAGTTGTCCTAGTGACATCCAGGTAACCTCAGATACTTGATTCAAATTAGATTATATTAAAAAAGAGCTGCTCAAACTGGATCCAAACAATGCACAGGGAGGAGACAAAATTAGTAACAATGACCTGAGAACACTTCAGCAAGAACTTATGGTATCATTATATTTATTATTCACTAGGTCCTATAAATATGGGGAGATTCCTCAAGACTGGAGACATGCGCTTATTAAACCTGCCTGTAAGGGAAAGTGGAGTAGGACAAACCCAGACTCTGTGTATGTTTATTGTTTCGGGACTATACACCGTCAGGAGTCTTGTGCGTTCTGTCACGCATTCAGCCCTCGTGTTCTTCAAGAAAGGAAGAACAAACTAATTCTGAAGGGACTACTGAAACCCTCTTTCGAGGAAGATTTGGAGAGGTCTTCCAGTGCTAAGTCCTCTCCCTCTAAAAGAGACAAAATATCCAAAGCAAAAAAATGATCTCCGGCTCCGTCTGTCTTATCGGAGCCTCCGGAGAAAGTTACTAAGTCTACTATGGCATCCTTGGCTCCACTATCTTCGGTGCCGAAGGAAGCTTGTCAACCGACAGAACTTACATCGGCTCCCAGCTTCTCGGAGCTGGTGTCGGAGATACTAGTTCGGAGCCGATCTCCAGTTTTTAGATTGGTTTCTCCTCTTCGCAGGTCTCCTTCAGAGAGGAGGTCTAGATCTCATACCTTGTCCTCTAGGTCCTCCAGGACACTATCTGATGTGGATGTGGATTGAGTGGTGCAGAGACTGCTTCAGTCACCGGTGCTGGCTAAATTGCTTTCAGCTCCAGCCCAGTCGGCTCCGGAGCCCTTCACCCATCCATCATCGATACCTCCTCCTCCGAGCACATCTGGTTGGCGCCGTCTGATGCTTCTAGGTCGGCTCCGATAGCCAATCCTGGCTTATCGGCTCTGATCTTGGCTCCAACCCGTCGGCTCCATCCACGAGGTCCAGGACTCATGGTTCCTCGGTCGGACCCGAGGGGGAGGTCTTGGGACGCTCTTCGGCTCCTAGCCTCCCTCTCGGTGCTTTGGCTCGGGTGAGCCTGACCCTTGCTTCGGCTTTGGGCCTTGCCTCTTCTGCTCCGAGGTCTTCCACGGTTGGTCGATCCTCGGAGCCGAGGGGACCAGCTTTCGAGGTCATGCGGAGTGTGCTGGCCAGGTCCTCAGCTGCATCATACAGCACTGACATTCTTCCCTCTCCAGCTCCAGTATCAGTCTCTGATCGCCCTCTATCTTTGGACAGCGGAGACCCAAGGCCTCAGAATACCTCCATGAGTGGTCCCCAAATTTCTGAGGGCCCCCCAAAGTTTTTGCCTGAGGAGCCACTCAGAAAAAGAACGTGCAAGAGGAAGCACATTGACTCCCAGAAAGAGTCTGTCACATCGGACACAGACCTCGAGGAATCAGACGGGTCCCCCAAGTCGTCCTCTGAGGATATCTCTTTCTCTGATATCCTAGAGATCTTGAAACAGAGAGGCGACTGGCCCTCTAAACCCCCCTCGGAGGAGGAGTTGGTGTTCCTGAAGGCCTTTGGGGCTCAGCCCTCTGCCTCCTGGGTCTCTCCACCCTTCGACAAGCTCCTGGATCTAGTTTGTCAGAGGGTGTGGGGAAACCCCTGACACTGTGGAACCAGTTCCCAGGAGACCCAACAAATTTCTGTCCGCCCTGTCTGACAAAGAGTTTCTCATGAAGGGCGTCCCAGTAGATGCCATGGTGGTGGCAGCAGCCACCAAGAAGGAACTGGCTGAGACTTCATCTACCGTCCATCCCTCTAAGAAGGAGTCTAGGAACATGGACCGGTATGGGAAGCGTATGTTTTCTTCAGCGGCCTTTACACTGCGGTCGCTGAATTACTTGTCACATTTTACATGGCTCCAAAGAGATCTCCTGAAAAAACTGGGAGATACTCTGCAGGATAATGTTTCTGATGCAGTGGCTCAGAAAGTCAATGCTCAGCTGTCTACCCTAAATTCTATTGCTAACTCCTCCATGAGGCTGATCTCTTACACAGCCGAAGGAGCGAGTAGGGCAGCGAGTTCCGTAGTTTCTCTCAGTTGGCACTCCTGGATGCGCCTCTGTAATTTCACAGAGGCCTTCAAGTCTACATTCACCAATGCCCCGTTTGATGGTTCCTCGTTGTTCGGAACCAAGGTGAAAGACACTCTCACTAGGTGCGAGCAAGAGGGAAAAACTCTGTCTGCCGTGGGAGTCCATTTTTCCATGCCTTCTAGACCTTATCCCAAGGTCCAGAAGAGTGGGAAAATGTGGTTCAAGAAATCGCAGAAGTCTTTTCATGACGCACAAAGTGATTCCCCCTCCAGAGGCAGGGGAGGGGGTAGTAACTCAGGTAGATGCTGCCCTAGAGGCAGAGGAGGCCCGCGTAACCAGGGAGACCGTGATTCCTTTTGTGGTTCTCCTACCAGCGCTCTTGATGGGAGGCCCGACTGCGCATTTCCGGAGCCAGTCGGGGGTCGCATTTCACTATACCCAGAAGCCTGGCAAGACATCACCCAGGACCGGTGGGTATTAAAAATAATTTCCGGAGGATATCACATTCCCTTCTCTTCCCCTCCCCACCGATCAAAAGAATCCCAGATGTTCCACCCAATCAAAGGGATTCCGCAGCTTCAGAGGTTATAAAGCTGCTAGAAAATGAGCCATCCAGCATGTCCCCTCAGACCAGATTGGATTAGGGACTTACTCCAGATTTTTTTTGGTGCCAAAAAGAACAGGGGACCTGAGACCCATTTTGGATCTCAGCCGCTTGAACCTCCACGTGAAGAAGTCCAAGTTCCGAATGGTCACGTTGCAGTCTATTCTCCCATTTTTGGGAAAAGACATGTAGATGTGCTCTATCGACCTCAAGGGATGTGACTAGCACATAAAGATGGACAGGGCATCCAGAAGTCATCTATGCTTCCGGTTGAGAGCCAGTCATTTTCAATTTCGTGCCCTGCCCTTTGGTCTCACCACAGCCCCCAGGTTGTTCACCAAATATATGGCAATGGTGATGGCTCACTTGAGACGTCCGGGATTCCAAGTGTTTCTGTACCTGGACAACTGGCTCCTTTCTGATACCACCAGGCATCTACTACTACAGACCAGAGACGCCACTATCAAGCTGTGTCAGCAATTGGGTATCACTCTAAACTGGGAAAAGTCTGCCTTGTTGCCCTTGCAGCATGTCACCTTTATAGGCGCAGAGTTAGACACCATGCTCATGAGGGCGTTTTTACCACAAGAAAGGATTCAAGTTTTGCAACAACAAGTATACACATTGCTCCCTCACAAAAAAGTGAAGGCAAAAACGGTTCTCAAATTGTTAGGGACTATGGCTGCAACAATTATGCTGGTTCCTGTTGCGAGGCTTTATATGAGCCTCCTTCAGTGGCTGCTCTTCGCCCAGTGGTCTCTACAGCATCTTCCGCTATCTCATCTCATAATGATCAGACAGGTGCAAGCAAGATCTACGCTGGTGGCTTCACTCCAGCAACCTCAGTGCGGGAAAACCCTTCGTCCCATCCCCTCCTGTTGCCACAGTGACCACGGATGCCTTCCAGATGGGGTGGGGGGGGGCATTATCTCGGCAGGACAGTCCAAGGCACGTGGCAGGAACACGAGATACATCTGCATATCAATATCTTGGAGATGAGAGCAGTGCTACTAGCGTTGCAAGCACTTCAGAGCTTTCTTCCTCTCGAGACAATTGCAATCCACTCAGAGAATATGTCGGTGGTATGGTATCTGAACAAACAGGGAGGAACCAAGTCATATCCCCTTTGCAGAGAGGCCATTCGAGTGTGGCAGTGGGCAGCGTCTTCCCAATGTTTTCTTGTAGCAACGCACATTCCGCGGAAGTCCAGCGTGATCGCCGACAGGTTGAGCAGAGCTATTCTGATGCCTCACGAGTGGTCCCTGAACATTCAAGTTGCGAAGCAGATTTTCTGCAGATGTGGTCAGCCTTGCTGTGATCTGTTTGCCAGTCCCCTCAATACCAAGTGCAGCAGCTACTTTACCCTTATCCCCCCTCCGGGGGAGTCACCCAGGGACGCTCTAGTTCACGATTGGCCCTCCAGTCTACTTTACGCCTTCCCTCCTGTTCCTCTGTTGACAAAGGATATTCAGAAAGCGCAGCCCTTGGGAAGCAGAATAATTCTGATTGCTCC
>NC_056735.1:10927156-11039656 GCF_019279795.1 Protopterus annectens
TGCAGAATTTTCTAGTTTTCTGTCATATTTTTATACTGTTGATTTAGGCTTCTTCAGAAAATGCATGCTGTCACAGTGCCCTGTTGCTCTGTGTTTAAGTTGCAATGCTTTAATGACCATCAGGTAAGCTTGTCGAAGATTGTAAGATGCAAGTAAGCTTTAATAAGCATACTGTTAAAGAATTACCAACATTGAAAGCCTTTTTTGTTGTTGCCATGCAGAGAATATTTACATAACTAGATAACGTATAAGCCTTAGGTATTGAAATGCATATGACAGTATTTGTAATAAAGGACAGGATTACAGTATTTTAAGAAGCTCATTACATTTGTTGGAGACTTGCAGTTATCTTTGCAGGCTTTACATGTAAACTAAACAAACAGAATGCCAATCTATCATGTGTGGTCCCTAACCTGTGCAGTAATCCTTTAAGCAATTTATCTGGAGCTTGTTTCTTGTTTGCTGTTCATGTTTTACTTTGATCATGCCTTCCCCATGAAACAAGTAGATAGTCGTTGTCAGGCAGCAGGTCTGTGTGGATAAGAAACATTTTTACAAGTGGGGTATCACAGAGATTGCTACTTTCAGCATGTTACGTGGTAATTTTATAAAGCTGAATATAAATTATAATTGGAATTGCACTACAAGGAAAAGTGGTTTGAGTTGAGTGTTGCTTGTTTTTTTTAATACTTGGTTTTCACTGGCATTCCAGCAATGTATTTAAAAATGTGTTTCCAACTAGATATTAAGTAAGCTGCCATGTAGCCAATCCATTGAAATATTTTTTTCTTCTACACTTCATTTTGTCTTGATTGGACTCTCGTAATGATGGTTTGGCACCCAGGGCAGCATATTTAATTAAAATTCCAGTTGTTGTGGTTTTGAGCATAGCCCCACCCCTTTCTAGTTGGCCACACCCCATTCCCATTGGCCCCACCCATTCAGCTGTCTTCTGCAGCCCCCCTTTAATTTGAAGTCACCAGCCGCCACTGGAGTAGACTACTGCCTATGTGGTAGTTCATGAGTACAGAGTTTTTACCAAAAGGGATGACAATGCACTTTTTGGCATTGAGCTTGAGACCATGGCTTTGACACCAGGCATCTGTGTAAGTGAGGCCCTTTTGTAGGATGTCCACATCATTAGGAGATTTGATTATGGCTCCTAGTTTGCAGTTATCTGCTACCTTTGTTAGCCAAAGACCTTCTGAGTTAGCCTGTACTTCAGAGAAGTAGATACCAAACAGGAGAGGACCTCGGACTGAACCCTGTGGTACTCCAATTGTCACTGGTCTGAAGTTGGATTTAGAGTCTGCTACTTTCACAGTGTGGGTTCGGTCAGTGAGCCAGTTGGCAACCCATCTTGTGACATAGGGATTTATACCTAGTTTAGGAGACATACATATATTCTCCCATTGTTTCTTTGTGAATTGCTTATCCAATCTCTCTTCCCAGTCCTTTCTAACCTCCTCTGATTGATTCTTATAGTTATCATGCAAAATTTTATATGCTGTACTAATTATTCATTTTTTAATGGCAGCTTCTGTTCTAGATTCTACTAAAAAGTCTACCAGTGCTGGTCTTTTGTTTAGGACCCCCCATTTCTTTCTGTTTGCCTATATTCTTATATCAGTCTTTGATAGGGAAGGCAATCCCTAACCTGCAGTCCAAATAAATTCTTGGCCTCTTCCCATTCTATTAACTTTGCCTCTCTAGTTATTTATCTCCCACTACCTTGGCTCCTTTGCCAGTTTTCTCCAATAAATTACAGCCCCCTCTTGCCTATTGTTTATATCCATAATTACAGTCATCCCTATAGACAGAATCTCCTTTCTCCGTTCCCGTGTTTGCTTAGTTCTTAGAATACTTTCTCCTACTTTATGGCTATAGTATTCTGTATGATTATTACTGTTCTTAAAGGCCTGCATCCAAAATCCCAGTTTCTCCTTGTTTCTTGAGCTTCCCCCCTGTTTCAACATCATCCTCTTCCACTTTAAATGATAGTTTTCTGCTTGTGCTGTGTATAGGAGCCTTAACTGTGTAGCTTTGACATATCCCTTCAAATTGGGTAATCCCAACCTGCCCTGTTTTACTGGAAGAATCGGTTTATCCCAGTTGACTCTTGACATATTCTCCTCCTAGATAAAGTCCTTCAGCTCTTTATTAATTGCTACCCACCACTTCTCCTCTGGTTGATAAAAATATGCCTGACCTGTGCATAAGACTTAGGGGACTAAAAAGATTTTGACTGTTTGTGTCTTACTATCCATATAACAAATCCTCCATTTTCTCAGTTTTTGTATTATCCTTTATTTAGTCTCATCCCACAAATCCTTAGCTGCCACACCAGAATAATTTGTAATCCATGCTCTGAAATATTTAATTTACCATTGTTTTAGCTTCATTAATTTTTGTATCCAGAAAAGATTTGAAACTGTCTCAAAATGTTCCACAAGACTGCAATGTCTCTTTCTGGTTTTGTCAGGCATAAATAATATCTGCAAATAGAGCCAGCTTTTCTTGTCTACCATACCAATTATATCCTTGAATTTCTGAGTCCCTTAAATATAATGCAAATAACAAAGGGGAAAGAGGACACCCCTACCTTATTCCTCTGCTCAAGCAGAAATTATCAGAGAGGACCCCATCTACTTTAATTTTCACCTCTGATCCCTCATATATTGTTCTAATCAATGTTATCATTTTTTCAGGAAATGCAAATGCTTCCATTGCCCTGCTCATAAAGTCCCAGCTTACTCTGTCAAATGCTTTCTCTGCATGAAGACCCAGTAACAGCAATGGTATTTTCATACATTCTGCTTCTCTCTGGATCATCAGTGTTCTGTTAATGTTGTCAAATGTTTGCCTCCCCTCCACAAAACCACACTGATCCATATCTATCAATTTTGGCATTACATTTCTCATTCTTTTACCCATTATAGACATGATAACTTTATAGTCATGGTTTAATATTGAAATAGGCCTGTATGATGCTGGGTCTAATGGATCTTTACCCTCTTTAGTTATTACAGCCACCGTTGCTTTCTTTCAGCATGCTGGTGCTTCTCCTCCTCTTTAAATGCTGTTAAACAAAATCAGTCTTTTCTCTCTCTTAGCTTCCAAACTTCCACAAGAATACCATCTATTCTTCGGGAGTTTTGAGTAGATTGGTTATAAATCACAATTTTTTATCTCATCTCCTCCTATCCTGACCGTTAGTAATTGAATCTCATCTACCTCTAACCTTGGCGTATTTAATTCTTCTATAAACATTTACATTTATATATTTTCTTGATTTCCATATTTCTCTGCTTTATACAGACTTCCATAGAATTTCCGAATTATTTCTAATACCTCTACAAGATCTCTTGTTACCCTTGTTATGCGCTCCCTAAGCTTGGTGACAGCCCTTTCTACTTTCTGTTGCCTGAGCCGTTGTGCTAAAAGATTTTTCACCCCACTGTTTTTATCAAAAAACAGTTGCTTAACAGCAGTCTTTCTAAACTTGTGCATATTATCAAGGTAATCCCCTAGTGTCCTTCTATTCCTATGTTGCGGTATTCTAGTTGTGGGATTTCCTGCCCTCAGGCGACTTGTACATCAGCTCCTTATACAAAACCTTCAGCTTGGCTGTTGCAGCTGCATGGGACGTCACACGTAAGGCTATAAACTAGGGGCCTTAAATGTGAAGTCTGCACACACAATCTTCAGAACTTTTCAGTCGCAGATGACCGATGCATCATGTGTTCGCTCCTTCTCATTAGTCGTCTCAAAAAAGCTAAGTAACCCTTTGGGTTTTTCATTTTTGATATCCGATTGTTATTGCTTAGGCTTAGTTTGTTCTAGCATTTTATAGCCAATGTCAGGTAAAAAGGGAAAATGCCTATGCGGGCACCAGATACCCCATAAAGACGCCCATGATAGGTGCGTTTTTTGCTTAGGCCCGGAGCACGACCATTCTGCTTGCTCCATTTGTCAGACGTTTGTGCAGAAGACCCTACGCAGCCATCTGGCTGCACTAAACCTCTATTTAGAAAACCAGCGCCTTAAGTGGTTAGCCCTAAGAATGGATCCCGCCTCAGAGGCTGCGTCAGAACCTCCACGTAAGAAACCTAAGTTTCCTAGGTCTTCTTCGCCTGCCGCTCCATTACCAGATGCCCCGCCAGCTGCCGATTTAGGAGCTGAAGGGCGCCCGGTGGATCCTTCGACTTCAATGACGACCTTTGGGGAAGCCATTGCTCAGACAACGACCAGCATGTCCATGGAGCTGAGCCAGATCCTGTGGTTTTTCGACCGGGATCCAGGCTTCTGATACGGTTTCTACTAAACCTGATTCCAGGCCGGTTCCAACCTCCACCCTTCTAAAAAGAAACAGAAAACCAAGCATGCCTTCTCCACTACAGAAGGACTACCAGATTGTCAGTCCTTCACTTCTTCCCTGATGCAGGCCTTTATGGCTCTTAGGCCTTCAGCCTCATCCTCCACTACTCTTTCTTTGCTCAGCGTCTTCCCTCCCCCCCCCCAATGACATCTCGGGTTAGGGAAGAAGAGCATTATACTTCCTTTTCCTCCTCAGAGGACTCAATATCTTACACCTCCCAAATTGCATCTCCCCAGGAGTATTCTCCTGATGAGGAATCTATTGAGGGGGATTCACCCCCTGGGGATATTACATTTGGTGAGACCATCAGCAAAATGAAAGACTACTTCAAATGGGATACCGCACAAATGACTGACACCCAAAAGAGGTATTTTGAGCTTCTTCAAGTTGAATCCTCCTAACCTTTTGCTGTTCTACCAGATGTTCTTCGTGTTTCACTGTTGCAGTCATTACATTTGGGTTATTTGTTTGCAGGTAGCCCTCAGCCGGCCTGATTATCAAAGTCTTGGGTCCTGCGCCGGTTGCTCTCTTTTCTTCCATGACGTCAGGTAGTCAGGGGTATAAAGCATGCAGGCCGACGCCATTAAATCAGTCTTTCTTGCCGTGCGGTGCCCGAAGCAGAAGCAGTTCGCAAGTGCAGATCGGCCGACTCCTGAAATTTTCGTTTTCAAGTTTCAGAACCGAAGTCTTCAAAAAAGCTAAGTACCCCGTTGGGGATCTTTTTTTCTTGCTCTAAACCGGTCAGTAAAAGTTAACAGTTGTATTACTTGTGGAAAGCAAATACCTCATAAATATTTTCATTCGTACTGCATTCCTTGCTTAGGCCCAGACCACAACATCCCTCGCTGTTGGTTTTGTGCCTTATTCAATCCTCGAACTATTCATCATCGGTTCATTTTCGCATCAAACTATTTCGGTACTCAGTTTAATTATCCAGAAATGGCTACCGACATTCCGAAAAAATGCAAAGATAAAGACAGAGACAGACCGCATAGGTCCAAAGCTGCTGACGACACTTCCGTTAAGCTAGTCGACAGTTCGCCGGTACTCGGCCGCTTTCGCAGCCCCTGATACCCGCTACTTCAGATTCGCAGGCCTCTACTGAGACCCATTCAGAGTCTGGTATGCTTCTTCGACTATGGAACCTGTGGATGTCTCTACCTTGGATGGGTCCAGAGCTGCTGTGCAGGCACCGGCTTCTGAGGGTGTATTCAGGCCTACTGACTTGCATATCAAACCAACGCAATTTTCTTCTTCAAGACCTAAACCTCGATCCACGCCTAGAAAACCAACGTCCAAACCGCACGGTCAGGCCCATATGCCTAAAAAGCAAATGATAAGAATGGCTGAAGATCTTATTACTCTAATTAGGTGAAGCCAGCCTTCTCCCTCTAAGAGACTTATAACGGATTTTCCTTCTGATTCTTCTGATCAGGATTCTGAAATTTCTGTTTCTTCTGATGACCAGGATTTGCCCTTATCTACCTATGAGGATTGTGATGCAGAGGACTCCATTCCCACTGCTTCCCCTCCAGAAGATTTCTCTTTTGGTGAAACCTTGCACACTCTTAGGGAGCATTTCTGCTGGGAAAGCCAGGATTACTCTGACTCCAAAAAAAGGCTTAGGGAATTCTTACTCCTACCTCAACACAGGCCTTTAGCTGTCCCTTTTGTACTGGACATTGTAGATGATGCCTTCTTGGAATCTATCCTGGCCCCAGACACTTTACCTCCGGCTCCCAGGAAACCTGACAGGTATTAGAGTACCTGACTCTCACAAGTTCCTCTTTAAGAATCCTACTGTGGACCCAGAGACCATTTCACAGGGACCCAAAGGCATTAAGGCTACTACTGCTAAAAACCCTACCCCCTCTGATAGAGATTCCAGGGCCCTGGACAGATGGGGAAAGAAGGTATACACTTCTGCTACTTTGGCCATTAGGGCCTTAAACTGCCAGTTTCATATGTTAAAGTATCAGCAGCATATTATTGGACTACTTAAACAGAAAATTATGTTGATTCCTGACTGTGCTGAGAATAAAGAACTACAGGATTTAATGCATTCTGCTGAACAAGTTGGTTAACATACTTTGCAATGTGGTTTTGACTCATTAGAGGCATCTTGCAGGGCTGCTGTCACTGGGTCTGTTCTCAGAAGGCATGCTTGACTTAAGGAAAAAACTTTGCCAGATCATGTTAAAGCTAAATTAATGGATGCTCCTTTAAACCAAGACCGTCTGTTTGGCAACAAAGCAGAAGTAGTACTTAAAAAGATGGAGGAAAAAGCTAAATCTATGCAAACTGTTAAATATTTCCTGCAAGTAAAACCTCCCAGATTTAGTAGGCATTGGTCTTCTAAGAATTGGTCCTTTCCTGTCTCTCCAGGCCTTCTCAGTCCAAACCCAGGAACAGCAGACCACCTAGGCTACAGTCTCAAGGTACTCACAGGCCGAAGCAGTGGGGGGCTCTCACTTCCAAAGCTGGTAGTAGTAAGACACCCCCCTATGACTTAACCTTAAACCTTCCAAGCCCTCCTCAACTGACTGCTCCTGTAGGGGGAAAGATCGACCTGCATGCAAAAAAAATGGGAACTCATTACCCAAGACAAATGGGTTTTAAATATAGTTTCCCAAGGATACTGATTCCACTTTCCACACCTTACCAACCCCAAACGGTTGGCCAGACCTACCCCCAAATCAGTGGGCTGAGGCTCAACAGCAGGTTCTCTCTCTCCTAAGTATCAGGGCTAGTCAACCTGTCCCAGCAGAGGAATGGGGACAAGGTTTTTACTCAAGACTTTTCCTGGTACCCAGAAAAGATAACTCCTGGCATCCTATCCTGGACCTGTCTATCCTAAACACCTTTTTGGTAATCCCAAAATTCAAAATGCTAACTCTTCATCAGCTGCTTCCCATGCTAGGCATAAATGCCTGGTTGGCAACATTGGACTTAAAGGAAGCTTACCTGCACATCCTAATAAGGGAATCTTGCAGAAAATATCTACACTTCAGAGCAGGCAACATGCATTATCAGTTCTCTGCACTGCCCTTTGGCTTATCTACTGCATCCAGGATATTCACAAAGTGCCTAGCTCCAGTCATTGCATTCTGCAGGCAAAGAAATATTCAAATATACCCATACTTGGACAATTGTCTAATTCAGGCAGAAAGCCAGGGCATGCTATTAAATAATCTGGCATTTGTAAAGAAACTGCTAACCTCACTGGGGTACACCGTAAATGAAAATAAATCTCACCTAGTACTCTGCCAACAAATTGTATTCTTGGGTACAAGCTTGAACACAACTTGCCAGATGGCCTACCTCACACCAGAGAAACAAGTTTATTTGACAACGTACTTCAAACTACTGGCCGCAAAGACCCAGCTATCTGCAAGGAAAATACTGCAAGCCCTGGGGTTCATGGCCTCTTGCATCCTACTAATTCCATATGCAAGACTGCATGTGAAGAAACTGCAATGGTATCTAAAAAGCCTATGGTGTCAACATTCTCAGGACCTGGAATCAATTATTCCTATCATTCCTTGTATAAAGACAGAGCTGCTTTGGTGGGCAGAGGCCTGCTACCACAACAAGGGATTGCCATTCACTCTACCCCCTGCCGCCCAAACCCTAACAACAGACGCATCAGACTATGCATGGGGGTCTCACTTGGCAGGGCAGTGAATTCAGGGCAAATGGAACCTGCATCAAATGCACCTGCTTATCAATCAAAAAGAAATGTTAGCTGCACAGAATTCTCTGACAGCCTTCAAGGACCACATTCTTCCAGGACAATTATTGGTAAAGATAGACAACACCACTGTGATGTGGTACATAAACAAGCAGGGGGGAACCCTCTTTGCAGACTACCCATAGCTCTGTGGAACACAGCCTTGAGCTACCAAGTGCCACCTGCAAGCTCAGTTCCTGCCAGGCAAGCTAAATTCACTGGCAGACCTAAGCAGAAATCTCATGGACCCACACGAGTGGAAACTGGAACCAAAGGTATTCAACATTTTGAGAAACAAATGGGGGAGCCCAGAGATGGACCTGTTTGCCTCCCCTCAGAACTACCAATTGGACAAATTCTGCCCAAGGACTCCCCACAGACAAGCTTGAAAAGTGGATACCCTGTCCTTCGCCTGGGAAAGCCTCTCAGTTTATGCCTTTCCTCCTCTGCCTCGCCTCTCGAAAGTTCTACTAAAGATCAAACAGGACAAACCAAGGACAATACTTATTGCACCAGACTGGCCACGTCAACACTAGTAACCCCCTCTTGCACAGTATGTCACTGCTGGAACCATGGCACCTGCCTCAAACCCCTTCCCCCCTGTCCCAGCAGGAGGGCCAGATTCTGAAACCCCAGCTTCAAACCCTGAACCTTGCAGCCTGGCTAATTATCTGAGCTCTCCAATACCATCCCTCAATAAACAAGTGCTGGATGTCATTCTGGAGGCAAGGAGGCCTAGTACTAGAAAATCCTGTGCTGAAAAGTGGAAAAAATATTGTTCTTGGAGCCAAACTCAGGGAATGGGCACAACAGTGCCCAGCTTACCGCATATTCTTCAGTACTTAACAGAGATGCTTCACAAGGGCCTTTCCTTCTCTTCTATTAAAATTTGTGTCTCAACCATTTCAGCACATTATAATACTGAGCCCCCCCTCTTCTCTCACCCCCTGCTGAAGCAATTCCTCAGAGGGGCCAAAAATTTAAGACCACCCAGGAGAGCCCCTACTCCAGCCTGGGACCTTAACTTTGTATTGGAAAAGCTCACGCTACCTCCTTTTGTGCCAGCTGCAACTGCAGAGTTGAAATTCCTTTCTTATAAAACAGGCTTCCTTTTAGCCATCACTTCAGCAAGAAGAGTGTCTGAATTACAGGCCCTCATGTCAGTGGATCCCTTCATCATCTTCCATGCAGACAGGGTATCCCTCAGGGCCAATCCTTACTTTATGCCCAAGGTGGTATCTAGTGTGACCCTTAATCAGTCCATTCATTTGCCAACCTTCTTTTCTAATCCACAGAACAAAGGAGAACGAATACTACACTCTCTGGACTTGCACAGACAACTTAGATTTTATTTGGACAGGACTAAGCCTCTCAGGAAAACTGAAAAGCTGCTAGTTGCCTTTGCTGCAGGGGCAGAGGGAAAGGCCATTTCAAAGCAAACCATTTCTAAGTGGATAGGCCATTGCATTCATTTCTGCTGTAAGCACCATGGAAAACCTACCCCACAGGAGGTAAGATCACATTCCACCAGGGCTGCATCTACTTCCACAGCCTTTCTCAGAGGTGTTCCTACCAGGGACACCCTAGAAGCTGATACCTGGCGTTCGGTTCATACCTTCACCAAGCATTACCACTTACCTATTTTTTTCTAAATCCAGAGCTGGTTTTGCCATTGCAGTCTTGCAGGGCCTAATAGCTAGTCCTAATGCTCTCTAATTGCCTCCCCCTTCCTTAGCTTTGGGAATCTACCCAAATGCACTGACTGCAACAGTGAAACATGAAGAACATAGGGCAGTTGTGTACACTTACCATAAATGTAGATGTTTGAGTGTATTCACTGTTGCAGTCCTGGTTACCCTCCCTCCAGTCCCCTGACTTCTGTTGGACCTCTCATTTTTCTTACTGTATTTAAGCTTTCTGGTATATTTGCTTTTTGTTGGAGGTGTAACCTTGTATGTAATTGCTTCCCATTATGGGGGCACCTGACATCTGGGGCAAAAAAAACTGATGTAATGGCGTCGGCTGCATGCTTTATACCCCTGACTACCTGACGTCATGGATGAAGAGACAGCAACCGACGCAGGACCCAAGACTTTGATAATCAGGCCGGCTGATGGCTACCTGCAAGCAGATAACCCAAATGTAATGACTGCAACAGTGAATACGCTTGAGCATCTACATTTATGGTAAGTGTACACAACTGTACTTTCTGCCTACTTACTTGGATGCCTTTAATTCTGCAGCTAAGGCCCCAGACTCACAGCCACCAGCCCCCAGTGACCAGATTGCTTCTACAAGGTGCCTGATGAGCAGAATTTCTTAGTCAAACCACCCTTGGCAGACCCAGCAGTGATTGCCAACTACCCTGGTAAACAATCCAGGCTCCTTCCCTCCACCTCACTCCTACCCACTGATAAGGACAGCAAATATATGGATAGGATTGGCAGGAATGTATACACCTCTTCCACATTGGCTTTCAGAGCCATAAACTATCAGACGCACATGACTAAATATGCTCTGGACTTGGTCTCTCAAGCCTCCTCCATGCTGGCTTCTATTCCTGACAACCCCATTAAGGCTGACATCTCCTCCAAACTTTCTCTGGCTACACAAGTAGCCAGACACTCAATTACATGCAGCTATGATGCTGCAGAAGCATCTGCTTGCTCTGCAGCATCTGCTTCTGTTCTTAGGAGATACTCCTGGCTGAGACTTCAGAATCTCCCAGAATACTTCAAGTCAAAGATTTTGGATGCCCCCCTGGATCACAATTTCTTTTTTGGGAAACAATCTGCAGATCTCTTTATGAATCTGCAAGAGAAAAGTAAGGAATTGCAGGACATAAAACATTTACTGATGTCCCGCATTCACAAGTACTACAGAAACTATCCAGCTAAAGCCATGTTTGTAAGGCGTAACCCTACCCAGACAGGTACTTCCTCTTCAAGATCTAGGAGAGGTGCAAGAAGACCCACCATGTCCAGACTTGCTACCCCACATCCTCAGCCTAGACAACCCTTTCAGGACAGAAGAGGCCCCAACATTGCGTGACTGCCTTGCCCCACCTCCCACTCTCAGCATGCCTTCACCACTGCCCTCCCCTTCTGGCAAACCATAACCTTGGACAAATGGGTACTATCCATAATCCAAAAAGGATATTTCCTCTCCTGGAAAGAAAAACCTCCCATGAGAGGCATCCCATATTCCCCCAAAAACCAACTCCATCTCTTTCCACAGGTTCTGACAGGCTTGCTGAAGCTGGGTATCATAGAACCTGTTCCCTCAGGACAAGAAGGAAAAGGTTTCTACTCCCATCTCTTCTTGGTTCCCAAGAAAGATGGCCCATGGAGACCCATCTTAGACCTCTCCTTCCTAAATCTTTACCTTCAGGTGTCCACCTTCAAAATGCTGTCACTTCCCACCCTGCTACTTCTCATACCAGCCAAGGCTTTCATGGCCTCCTTGGACCTAATAGAGACCTACCTACACATACCCATCTGGGCTTCCCACAGAAGATTCCTGCATTTCTCTATGCCCTCCTCTCATTTCCAATTTACTGCTTTGTCCTTTGGTTTGTCCACTGCCCCCCCAAGTGTTCACAAAATTATTCAGATTTACCCCTATTTGGACGACATCTTATTACTGGCAGAGTCAAACGATACCCTCTCAAATCATCTGCACGTCACCATGTCCCTTCTGCAGAGTCTAGGGTTTACCCTCAAGTTTCAGAAATTCTCCTTGAACCCAGACCAGGACAAGATTTTCCTGGGTTGCAGAATCTGAAAGGACAGAATGAAGAACTTTCTCCCACAGGACAAGGTGCTATCCCTGACCTCCCACTTCAAGGAGCTCCTACTCTCACAGACAGTAACTGCAAGGCAATTCCTTCGACTCCTGGGCTTAATGGCAGCAACCATCCCTATGCTACCACTGGCCAGAATGCATATGTGCAAACTACAGTGGTACCTAAAAATCATTTGGTCCCAGCACCTGAATCATTTGGAACAAGTAATCCCCCTCCTTCCCTGTCTAAAGAAAGAAATCAGCTGGTGGATCCAACAAGTCCAGCTAAACCCGGGACTTCCACTTCAACCCACCCCCCCAACCCAATTAATGCATACAGATGCCTCATATTTAGGCTGCGGTGAAACAATGGCATCCTACAGGGTTCAAGCAAGCTGGCACCCTTCCTTGAAGGCCAAACACATCAATGTCAGAGAAATGACAGCAGTCTTCTTAGCTCTAAAAACCTTTACCCCTCTGCTTCTACCAGGGGTCCTTCTCATAGTAAGAGACAATACCACTGTAATGTGGTACCTCAACAAACAGGGAGGGACAAGGGCATATTAGCTGTGCAGACTAACCCTGCTGATATGGGATCTAGCCTCTTGCCACAACTTGTCCCTGCAGGCAACTTACATCCCCTTGCAGGACAACAATCAAGCAGATCTCCTAAGCAGGACATCCTCTCCACAACACAAATGGATGCTGGACAGGACTGTCTTCCTAGATATAGTCCACTAGTGGGGCACTCCTCAGATAGGCCTCTTCGCCTCCCTCCAGAACATGCAGCTGCAGACCTTCTGCTCAAAGACCTTCTCCGCTCTAGCCTAGAGAGTAGACACTTTCAACATCTCCTGGGAGGGGAACTTTCTTCATGCCTTCCCCCCTTCCCACTGATTCAGAAAGTCCTCCTGAAAATCAGGAAGGACAAACCGAAAATCTTTTGGTGACTCCCTACTGGCCAAGGCAGCACTGGTTCCCCCTACTTCACAATCTAGCCAAGGGCAATCACTACAAGTTACCCTACAAGGTGGACCTCCTGACACAAGAAAAAGGAACTCTCTTCCACCCACACTTGCAGATGTTGTCTCTGACACTGTGGGTAATAAACATTTGATCCCATTTAGACACCACTACTCAGAGGACATGCTTTCAGTCCTGAGGGAGGCCAGGAAACCTACAACAAGAAAATCATAGCTAGCTAAATGGGAAAGATTTACTAAGTGGTGTCTAGACAAGGGAAGAAACCCTTGCATTGCTGATCCCCAAAGTTCTTTATGTGTGTCAACTGATAAAAAATCGACTTTCCTATTCTTCAGTGAAAGTACACCTTTCTGCAATATCAGCCTGCTTGCCTCTTAATCCCCCCTTGCTAGCCAGGCTCGATGTAAAACTCTTCCTTAAAGGGGTGTTACAGATTAGACCTCCAAAAAAGCCTATCCCTCCACCCTGGGACCTGAACTACATCCTGAAAAAGCTTACCCAGCACCCATTCAAACTGGCTGGGTTAGCTTCCCTTCAGATATGTACATGGAAAACAGTCCTTCTAGTGGCTATCACATCAGCCAGAAGGGTATCAGAGCTGCAAGCCTTAATGGCTTGCCCCCCTTACGTGATGTTCCACAAGGACGGGGTCACCCTGAGAACTAACCCCTCCTTTATGCCCAAGGTGATCATTGATTTGTCTCTAGACCAATCTGTCCACCTGCCCACCTTCTTTCCCTCTCCCACAAGTGAAGGGGAGAGGATACTCCACTCCCTGGATGTACACAGGCAACTAAGATTTTACCTGGACAAAACTAAATCCATTAGGAAATCTAAACATCTCTGTTTCCTTCCATCCCAGAGCATTGGGCAAAGCAGTCTCCAAACAAACCATCGCATGTTGGATCAGGAAAGCCATCTGTCTTTGCTACTCCCACCATGAAAAAAAAACCCAGTGGGAGTAAAAGCCCATTCCAAAAGGGCAATGGCCGCCTCCAAGGCTTTCCTAAAAGGTCTGGACATGGCTTCCATTATGGAAGCAGCCACATGATTCACTATCCATACTTTCACCAAACATTACAAGCTAGACCAAGTCTCCAGAGCACGTGCAGGATTCGACAGGGCAATCCTACAAGGCTTTGTCGAATCCTCTTCTGCATCCGCCACCCCTCTCATCCAACTAAGCTGTGGTACTCTCCCACAACTAGAATACTGCAACATAGGAACAGAAGGACATAGAATAGTTCTGCAAAATATTATTATGACCATAGATGTCCTTCTCTTCCATGTTGCAGTATTCCTTCCCACACACACCAATAAGCCCCTCATCATTCTCCTTTCATCCCAACATCACCCTGGACCTATCTATACTACAGAAGGAATCCAGGGTCCCATACCTGACACCACTGGCATCTTCAACTGCTGGGCCTTCTACTCTACCTGCTGAGCTTCAAGTTCTGAAAATTCTGCATGCAGACGTCACATGTAAGGCCCCTGGTTTATGGCCTTACATGTGACATCCCACGCAGCTGCAATGGCCAAGCTGAAGCTTTTGTATAAGGAGCCAACGTACGAGTCACCTGAGGGCAGGAAATCCCACAACTAGAATACTGCAACATGGAAGAGAAGGCATCTATGGTTATGGTAAGATTTTACACAATTATTCTTTTTCTGCTTAGCATTCTGCAGTTGATCTTGTTCTTGTTCTATGAGATTTCCCCCAATTCTGCAATAATTTAACATTTGTCAGTCCCTCTAAATAATTCTTGTTACTTCTCAGCCATTACTCCCTTTGTTTTATTTCCACCCTATTTTTAAAATCCACCTTAATTTTATCCCACTCCCATGCTATATTTTCAGAAGAAATTTGTCCTGTCTAATAGTTCCTGGATAATCTCCACTGCCCATTCCTTAAATTCCTCTCTTTTCAACAGGTGGGAAAGTGCCAGTGTCTCATTTTTATTTCATTACCTTGTGTTTTTATTTTTATTATTGGCACATGATCTGAAATAATTATTGGGTGTGTATCAAGACCTTTAATTAAATGCACATGCTCCTGTGACATGTAAATTCTTTCTAGACTAGCCCAGTTTTTATATCTTGGGGAATAATATGTAAATTCACTCCAAACTCCTGAATTCACATCTTCCACGCCAAATATTTTCATAAATTTCTTCAAAAATCTACCCTTGTTTGTTATACTTTGCCTTTTTTGGCCCTCCAGATGCATATTCACTGTTGGAAATCACATTCCAGCCCCCACCTATAAGTAATATTCCTTGCTGAAAACTTCTTATTTCCCCCAGAAGTTTTTAAGCTCCATTATAGCAGTTTTAGGTGGAATGTAAATACATGCCAGTAGCCCCTTAGCACTGCAATCTGCCATTATCATCTTGATAAAAACTGATTATTTCTCCCAGAATTTTCATAAGCTCCATTATAGCAGTTTTAGGTGGAATAGCAATATATGCCAGTGTAATCCTCCCTTGCCAGTAGCCCCCCTAGCACTGCAAATCTGCCATTATTATCTTCTATCACAATTGGAGTTCCTCTTGCAATTACTATAAGTATTCCTGTTTTCCTTTGTGCAAGATATTCCTCTGAATAACCACCCTGAAAACCTTTCTTTATCAAATTCACATGTTCAGTTCTTTCTCGTGTGTCTCCTGTAACATAGTTGTTTGCACTCTGCATTTTTTTACTACAGTTCATTACTCTTTCTTTTTTGTATTTGTCTGTGAGACCATTGACATTAAAAGACATTATAGAAGGTATCATTGCATTAAAAAGTTATTATTCCCACCTTTTACATATAACACCTTTTTTTTAAATGTCTAGTTCCAGCTTTTATGTTACATACTTACACTGTTTGACAGGTTGAACTTGTATACAGTTGCTTCTTGTCATATCCATTTGAGCCTATGTCACATCTTAACAAAGCTTTTAGTTTTATTGAAAGCCCTCAAAAAAAAAAACACACCCAATACCCTCCTAAAACATGTTAACTTAAAACTAACAGACACAACTATGTACATCTTCAAATACTGAAATTTTACCCTCCTAATAGAAACAAAGATCCAAAACAAACAGTCACACTGACAGACTTGAGTTAACCTAAAAGAAAGGTTAAACATGCTAAGATGCATGGTGCAGCCTGTTCTTCTAAGTGCTAATTGGTTTTGTCTTTTCTTTATAGCTCTTCCAGCTGGGCAATCACCTGACTACTTTCAGAGAGCATTATGTCCTACCCAATTTCTCTTCTGATTTTTTTTCCTTCTGCCAGTCACTCTCCACCAGTCTGTAGCCAGGTTATCTTTATCAGATTTCTCCATGGAAACACTAGAACCAGGCAGCTATTTTCTCTGTATTGGATTGTTTCCATAGAAACATGAAGACCAGCTACAGAATTGCTACTGAACATACATGATTTTGCTAGAAGAAAGCCTCATAATATTCAATATTTTTTTCATTTACTTGCTTACTCTTACAAACGTATTGCTAAATAAATCTAAGGTCCTTATTCCAGCCATTTCTCCATGCAAGAATGAGAAAAAGCACATTATTTTTTTTCTTTTGTCATGCTCATTTAACCAGGCTTTTTTTCCTTTGCATTGCCTACATTTCTTAGAACTGAACAAGAAGAGAGAGAGAAGGGAAAATTAAAAAAAAAAAAAAAAAACAGCAACACCTGTTTACAGTCCCCATTGCACTTAAAATAACTGGGAAAACTTTACTTTGTAGTATGCAGAGAAAACCATACATCACAAAAATAGTGTTAATAAGAAAAAAAATCTTTGCTTACACTTACCTTTCTCCCTCCTCTTCCGCCCCCCCAAAGCATTTTTTGAACATTAATGACATGAAGTAGGGAATATGCTTTAAAGTCTCCCACAAGTCCAACAAATTCTAAGAAAGTCCAATATTTCCAATTTTCATGTTCTTTCATATTTCATACATATAATTATTGCATTGTAATCCCACATTGTTACTGGTTTTATTACTGTTCATCCCCATCTCCCAAATCCTGTCCCTGCTTCACTTACAACATACTCTCAGTTCTAGTCAGCTTTCATGTTCCCTTCCTTCACTCTAACAATTTCCATTGAAACACTGGAAAATATTCACAGGTGCAGTCTCTCTCTCTGTGCTCTTTATTACCAAAAGAACAAGAAGTAGAATCTCATTCTGTTTCACAGCAGTTCACTTTTTGTTGGATGAACTTTTGTATTTCCTCCTTAGCATGTACATCATCAGAAAATGATTTTGTCCTTCCAGGGAGGAATGCTTTGAAGACAGCTGGGTACAGCAGTTTGAAAGTTTGAACCTTACACCTGTGTCTCAACATTCCCTGAATAGTGGAATAAATTTGCTTCTTTTCTGGCTGGTGTACAATGACCATTCTCCACAAACACTTTGCTGCCTCCTATTTTTAGTACTTTGTCCTTTTGCCACAATTTTGTCAAAATCAACTCCTTCTGCTGGTAGGATTGCATCTTTACTGTTAAAGTGTAGGTTGCTTTCTCATAGCCAGGTTTGGAGCATACACACAATGTGCCCTTTCAGCTAAATAACTCCTGCTGTGGAATACCAGTCAGGTTGCTTATTTGTGTTTTTATAAAGTTAATGCAGTCTTTTCCTTCCAGGTTCTCTAGTATAGCTGAAAATCTCAGGTTTCCCTTTGTGCTGTGTCCTCTAATTCTATTACTTTTTGAAACATCTCTTCCTAAGCAGTTTCATATTGAGCCAGCCTTTTCTTCATTTCAACCTCTGATTTTTGCAGCTTTTTCAACATATCTGAATATTTGTTTAAAGCTTCTTTCATTTTTCCAGCCTTTTGTTGTTTCTGTTGATATACTCCAACAGTGTGTTGTTTTAACCAGGTCTGTGTGCAGTTGTCTTTTATATCTTCCTGCAGGTTACTGGAATTCTGGAGGTTGCTTTATTTTTTGCTGAACAGTTGCAGAACTTTCCCCAGTCAGTGTTTCTTCCTCACTTTTTGCTGATTTGATCTGTAAATTTTCTACACTATAGACTTGTGTATTCTGTAGTGTTGAACCTGCACCTCACTGTACTGTGAATGTACAGCCTCCTGTATTGTTCTTTGCTGAGTCTGCTTCGTGTTGTAGTGTGTTGCATATAGCTGACTTATGCTGAGTATCAAGAGATTGATAGTAAGAGATGTAGTTAGCTCAGATGACACACCCCAAAGTGCAGTCCCCCTAGACTGAGGTTTAGGACCAAAAAAATAAGTAGGAACCCTGAAGTTGAGCACCAAAAATAAACAAAAAAAATCCCTCTCTGCAACTAAACCTGTAGTACAGAGCTTATATTAGCTCTTTGCTACAGTTACTCTTACTACAGTTAAACACATAGGGGGTTATGATTGGCTCTCTGATCATAACCATATTATTATTATGAGTTCCAAACATGAATGCCAAAAAATTCACCTCGTGTGAAGCTCAAGAGGTGAATCTTGGCATCTGTGTCGAGAACACACACATAATAATTGGTTAAGATTGGCGAGACCTGATAGTAACAGTTTATAGTACATGCACTTTTATCTAATCCATGTATTGTCAGTTCCAAAAGGAAAAAAATGCAGAAAATATTTTTCCAGGTTTGAAAGTCAGTAAAATACTTAGTGAGTGCTGCTGCACAGACAACCTGTAAGTTGCTTACAGACTGACATCTGTAAAGTTCCGTGGACAGGTCATGAGGCAAGATATTCAGAGACAGTTCAGAGTGAAGGAACATCCCTTAGGTAACAGTGCTTAGGGTTTCTATAACAATTTTTACACACCTCTAAAAGCACTATTGAGATTAGGTCGTGTACTACAGAAGTGTTATAGCTTTCTGTTTTCTGATTTTACTTTCATTTAACAGCTGCAATATTAGCTCTGGCTCCTTAAATGAATGCTGTTACTGCACTTGTGTTCAAGAGACAAATCTTTTGCTAGCCTCCTAACACTTTCCACTCAGGACAACTGCCCCTTTGCTTCTCCCTAGCTACGTACTGTTGACAGACACAGGAGAGAGGTCAGTGTGTAGTAGCTGCTGGAATAGAGTTTGCTATGCTACAAGTATAGAATACTTTTGAGTAACTATTTGTTTTCCTGATGAGTGAAAGTTGTGCTATACAACTGTGTACCTCCCTTAGATAATCTTTCTTCGAATGCTTTCATCCTGAAAAATTACAATGTATAATTGGTCAGAATTAGAAGTTCCTAATATGGCTGTTAGATGTTTTTGTCCCATTAAATGAAAGCAAAGTAGCACCACAGTTGAAACACCGCTTGTAGTGTTCAGCTGTTACATCTTTCTTGCACTTAACCCATCCTTGCTGCTAATAATATTTGGGAACAGTCTTGCATCTGAGTCATTGCACTATTTCAAAGTGTTTAGTTAAGAGTTTAAGGTCACATGAGCATGATGTATTGCTTCACTAATACTTCTGTTTTCCATCCAAAGCAAGCAACTGTGCTTGAACAATTATGCAAAGCAGTAGCACTCCTAACAGGCAGGATGGTTTGCCTAGAACGGCATGATGCAAATGGGTGTTTATTTAAAGAACATTCTGGAGCAAGTCTTCACAGTTTTTAAAATTCTCAATGAAAAATTGTAGCAAAATAAATGTCAAAATTACTCGCCAGTAAACTGTTTTACCTGCACTTTTGAAGTGTTTTTATGTTTTTCTTGCTAAATAACAGACAGAAGTAGATTTTTTCATAGTAAGGAAAATATGACCCAGAATGGTTACTGATTTTTGTAACATACTGAGAAGGTATGGTTTTATAGTCCATTTGGAGAAAGGACCTGAGGAAGACGAGTTCTGATTAGCATTTATTTTTCTTGTTTGTGAACATTTACTTCTAAGTATGACAGACCTTGGGTCCTAAAATACAAGTACATTATATGAAATGTGTACCAACCCTTTGTTATACTCATAATACAAATAGTGTAGCCGCAGTGTAATCAGATTGAACTAGATATTATTTTGTGTGTTTGATAACAGAATGTGCTAGTAGTTTTTACTTTATTTCCACAATTCAGACATAATGAATCTCTGACATTCTTGTCTGTCTTACATTTCTTCTTTCCAGGCTATGATTGTCTAGGATTCATAAAATGATTGCAATGCTGGTGTGCAGTGCAATATTAGTGAGTTTGCTTCACAGGTTGTCTTTGAATCCTTATAACATTTGCACAGATGTCAAGTAATGCTTTCCTGTGCAATATTTGACTTTGAATCCCAACCGTTATTTTTCATCCATAATTATGTTTATTTGCAATAAGTATATCCCAGGTCATGCATGATGGTCTGCAAACAGCACACCTGTAGGTTGACCACATTAATAATTTGAGAAGAGGGATACCTCTCTGGTATCATTCATTACAGTTTAACCTTTACTTTTAAAGTGACTGGGTGCAGAGATCTGCCAGACCAACAGCACTTTCAGTATACAGGTAATGGATTATTGTACATTACACTTACAAAATCTGTGATCAATTTCTGTGAAATAGAAGTTCTGGTTAGTCTATGTCAATTCTTGATGTTACCAGTGAAACAAATAGAGCCAATCCATAATTCCTGTGATGAGGTGTGTTATACCAAGCCAGCTTGGAAGAGTGTAGCTTTAGCTTTTGTTGACCAGATAAGTACAGTAATTATGTGGGATTTTTGGTATACATATGACTCTGGAGGACAGTATTCACCCATAAATGATGCTGAAATTACATAGAGTAAAACATATACATATACCAGACTGGAAAATAGGTCACAAGATGCTGTGCACAGCTTCCTGACAGCGGAGTACAAGTAGTGTGTATCCAAAATATCAAAACAAACCATCACCCAAGTGGTGAGCAAGTAAAATCATTTGATTCTCGTGTCTGCAGCTAAATATAATTCATGGTATAGGCTGAACAGGAATAGACTATAGACCAGGCATGTACAAGAATAAAGAAGGATTTTACAGACAGAAGTACAGTAATACATGCGTGTGACAAGCTACTCTGAAGAAGCTAGTGGAGCCATTGGTGTCTATCATCGTCCAGTTCAACTATGGGTTGTCAGATCTGACAGGATCGGACCTTGGCCCCAACTAGTGGAGCTCTGTCGTCTCATCCTACCCATAATCCTCTGCATTCCATATCAACACCTCAGATTTTGTTTGCTGTAGAAGATTTAAGACATATCCTTTTCTGCTCCTCACCCATTAAAGTTAAGATTAGCTAGGGTGTATTTTTGTGTTAGTTAGTAAGCTTGTAGGGTAGTTAAAGTTATAACTTCATATTTCATAAGCCGCTTAGATAACTATGGTTGTTCATAATATTTAGATAGTGTTTTCTAATATTAGTCTTGTATGCTTTGTTAGTTTAATAATAGGGTTAGATATGTCAGACCCAAGGCTTTACAAAATGTTTGGAGTACAGTCATAAACTGCCTCCTCAAGACCCTCACCAGAAATGTGTCTGTTGTCTGGGGGTGGAGCACTTAGAGACCTCTTGCCAGGCTTGTGCTTCTTTCAGCATTAGGGCTATTCAACAGAGAAAACAAAAGTTAATAGTTAAAGGTGTCTTGCCTGCTGAACCTTCTCCTTCCACTTACACTAAGATGGAGGGTAGAGAATCAGACAAGTCTAAATCTAAAGAGAAATCTAAGGATAAGGATATGGATACTGAAAAACAAGAAACATCAAGAAAAAGATTACCAGGGCCAACTCCTGCTCCTGAATCAGATCCAAAAATTCCTCAACATTTGGATCTGTTTGCTCTCTCTGTTACATTCGCCTCATGATCGGCCCTGGTTCTCACTGGAACTGGGTAGCCCTAGGCTGCATCTGCCAATATTACAGGACAAGAGACCTTCCAGACCTTCATCTCTAGCTTCCTCCACCCGGTCTTACAGGAGCCTTTTGGAATAGAACATCAGTAGGGTGATGAGATTTCTAAGAGCTCAGATTCAGCTTAGAGTTATTTCTTTACTGTCACTGTTGAATGTACCGAGTATGGCACCGACTACTCCTCCT
Source organism: Protopterus annectens (assembly GCF_019279795.1). NCBI lineage: Eukaryota > Metazoa > Chordata > Ceratodontiformes > Protopteridae > Protopterus > Protopterus annectens. The sequence continues at coordinate 10,949,061 of NC_056735.1, forward strand.
TTGCAAGTTCTGACACCAGTCTGACCTACAGATCCAGTGGCTTTGGTGCTGATCTGTCCTAAGATAATGGGGTTGGGACTGATACCAGTCTCTACTTTGACCCTGGCTTTTTACATTACAGTCATCTAATGTGGCTATGCAGCTAATTTCCAATGCAGCTGATGGTACAGCAAGAGCAGCAGGCACAGCCATTACTGTCCGCTGACATGCTTGGATGTATCTTTGTGACTTTGTGGAAAGTTTTAAGACGTCTTTCATTAATCCTGCTTTGATGGGTCTTCTTTATGCAGACCCAAGGTGAAAAAGCCTTTAACTAGAAGTCATCAGGATGGTAAGACCTTCTCTACTGTTGCCATCCATTTCTCCACTTCTCAGCAACACTTTTCCTAGAATCAAAGGTCTGGAAAGAAGATGTGGTTTAGGAAATCACAAAGATCTTCCCAAGACTCTCTTAGTGATAGGCCTCCAGTGGCAGAGGGAGAGGACATCAAAATGGATGTCACCAAAGGGGCAGAAATTGAAGAATCTTTTTATCACTCCTGTGAGATTGCCAGACTGCCACGCTGTGGAAGCAGCCAGGAGACATTTGTCTTTGCACTCCTCAGCTTGGCAACATAACAGATTCCTGGGTGCCAGACATTATTTCTAGAGGCTACAAAAGTTCCATTTTTTCTTTATCCAAACTGAAGGAGAACAGATCTTGATGTTCCATTCAGTCCATTTTGCCTCTGTTGTGGAAGGATACTTGGATGTGCTCGATAGATTTCAAGGATGCTTACTATCACATAAAGTTAGAGACATGTTTGAGATTTCTACATTTCTGGTCAGGAGCCAATTGTTATCATTTCAGAGTATTGCCCTTCGGTCTCACCACAGCCCCAAGGGTTTTCACCCAGATAGTGGCAGTAGTAGCAGCACAACAACTTCTGCTGGGGATCCAGGTCTTCCTATATCTAGATGATTGGCTCCTAACAGTTACCTTGAGCCTAATGTTGTGTCAATACAGAGAGACCTCTTGTTCTAGTTAGTTCAGAGGCTTGGTATCAACATCAATTGGGAAAAGTCAACTCACCCTTACTCAAAAACTAGAGTTCATAGATGCCACCTAGATACAGTCTCTCAAGTAGTTAGCTTAACTCCCCCCCCCCCGGTAAAGTGCTTTCCATCTGAATGACAGCCTTGGCTCTATTAAGGCATCTTTTTCCCCAGCAAAATTAGTACTTTTGATTCTAGGCCTCATGGCATCCACTATACTACTGGTACCCTTAGCAAGATTCCACATGAGACTTCTTCAATGGACACTAGGTGTACAATGGTCTCAGAATCATCACCCACTCCATGCAAAGACAAGGATCACTCCAGTTTGCAGAAGTCAGGTATCATGGTGGGTAACATCATCTTCTGTTAAAGAAGGCTTCCCCTTTGTGAGAAATTCCTTGGTGGCAGTGGTGACCATAACGGCTTCTCTCTTAGGGTGTGCGGGAGTCATTTTGAGGGGAAAGACTGTCCAAGGTTCCTGCAGAGCTAAATCTTCACATCAAAATTCTGTAGATGAGACCGGACCTTCTAGCATTGCAGGCCCTTCAGGATATTCTCCCCGAGTTGTAATAGCCATCCAGACAGACAGTATGTCATTAGTGTGGTACCTCAACAAGCAAGGCGGAACAAATTTCTATTCATTATTCAGGTGAGGCCATGAGGGTATGGCAATGGGCAATTGTCTTCACATCATTTTCTGATAGGAATGCACATCCTAGGGAATTCCAGTGTGCTAATGGACAGACTGAGCAGATCTATTCTGATGCCTCATGAGTGATCCCTAAGCTCAGTAGTAGCAGTGGAGATTTTCAGTTAGGAGCAGCTTTGCTGTGATCTGTTTGCATCTTATCTCAACAACAAATACAGAACTTAGTTTGCCTTGATCCTTCCACAGGGACAACCACCGAGAGACGCACTTGTCCATCATTGGCCCCAGGGACTCTTGTATGCCTTTCTTCCCCTTCCACTAATGAACAAATTCCTACAGAAAGCAAGGATGTAGAAAGCCAGAGTAAGCCTCATAGTCTCCTTTTGCCCTTGACAAACATGGCTCCCCTTCCTAATGCCTGTACTAGTTGATCTACCCTGGATGCTGAACCATTTTCCAGATCTTCTGTGACATTATTCTTGTTTGCATCCTCTGAATCAGAAGTCCATGAAACTAACCGTTTGGTTCCCCAGCTTTGAGAATAGCCAGAGATGCCAGGTTGTCCCCTGCAGTGGTTCACATTCTGAAAGCTTTACAGAAAGTTTGTACTACTACAGTCTACCACAGTAAATGGCAAAGATTTTCCATATGGTCTATTTTTAGAGGTATGGATGCATTCTCAGCTTCGGTTCCTACCATTTTACTATCCCTTTCAGAATTATTTTATGCCAGCTCCAGCTACTCCCCCAACAAAGTACAGTTAGCAGCCATCTGCAATTTCCATACAGGCATTGACAATTCCTCCATAGCTTCCCTTAAGATTTTGAAAGCCTTGTTAATGGGGACCTTCCATCTCAGACCACCACGGAGAGATCCAGTGCCTCCTTGGATGTTACTGTTATGCTACAAACATTGACACAACCACCCTTTGAGCCAGCAGCAACAGCAAATATCAAATTTCTCTCTTGGAAAACTATTTTCCTGGTAATTACATCAGCCAAAAGAATTTCAGAATTATAAGGTCTTTCTGCTAAACCCTCCTATCTGATCTTTGGTAATGATAGAGTTATTTTGAGGACCAATCCTTCCTTCCTACCTATGGTGGCATCCGAATCAAAATTACATCAATCTATTCATCTATCAGTTTTCTTCCTGAGGTTCTCCAATAAAGGGGAGTACATCTTACATACTTTAGATGTTCACCGGCAGTTACATTTTTACCTGCACAGAACAAGACCCCTCAGGAAATCTGATCAATTGTGTGTCCTTCTCAAAACAAAAATTGGGAAAATCAGTTTCCAAAGCTACTTTTTCTCATTGGCTCTCGAAATGTATGTTTTTTGTATGTACAAAGAAAGGAATACCACTATTATCAAAACCAAGGGAGCATTCATCCAGAGAGTAGCTACATCTGCAGCATTTAACAGATTTCTGATCGATGACATCTGTGCAGCAGCCATTTGAGCAGCATTACACACTTTTATTTCTCATTACATATTGGATGAACAATCAAGATCCCATTCTTCTTTTGGCTCCATCATTCTCTGGAATGTTCTTCCATGAATCCACCCAGGGTTTAGTGCTTGGGAATCTGTCCCACAGTTGAATCGGATGAACATGGATAAGATTGGATACAAAGGTTATGTACTAACCATAACGATAGATTCATGTTGTCTATTCTTCGTCTGGTTCAATATCCATCCCACCCCCCCCCCCCTCCACTTCTTTCAGATGCTTGTTATATTGGGTTTTATGGCCTTGGGATAGGTTATTTACTCATATAGAATGATGTTTATTTGTTGTTAGTCATGTTTTCATGTAAACAATGCAAACTCAATCTGAAGTATTGAAGTGGCGTGCAGAGGATTATGGGTAGGGGAGGAGTCGGAATGCTGGAGTAAATTCTTTCTAGTCAGTGCTGAAGGCAGATCCCATCGGCTCTGACAACCCACAGTTGAAACAGATGAAGAATAGGTAACATGACTCTATTGTTATGGTAAGTACATAACTTTCATTTTTATATTTTTAGCAGTGTAGTAGTAATCCATAAGTGCTTGCTTTATGCAGGCAGTTTATAAGCTACATTATCTCTGCCAGTGACAGTTATTTAATATTGGCTGTAATGTGTGTGTCTACTGACTGCAGACAATGTAAGAAGCTAAAAAGACTGCTAGAAGATTTGTATTAGTTTTATTTGTAGGTTATCATCTTCTGTGATTATTCAAGGTTGTGATAGATGACCTACGAATGTAAAAATAAATTTGCATCACAATTTTTCAATTTTCTTGTACTTTTCATCAAGTAGTAGTGGGAAACAGTCTGTTTATAGATACGCTTGCAAGGATTGTCTCAGTGTGTATGGGGGGGCACTAAGGGTCTTACCAAAGATATTTCCAGCACTTGGCGACAGATGGCTGTCATTTGATACTGCAGTGTAAGTTGCCATCATAAAGAGACCAATTCATAAAGGACTGAAATCATCGCACAGTAACATCACATGAATAGAAGGGCAAACTGCCTTCCACTTCACTCATGCAACACCTTTACATGGCTGTAGTTGGCAAGGAGGTATGATAAGATGAGACAAAAAACTGTGATAGAGAGTAAGAGAGCAGTTCTGTTGCGGAAATCTGAAAGTATTTGAATGTATTTTCTAACAAAATTATGCCATTAGTGGGAAGTGGCATTTGCTGTGTTACAAATGGTCTGTCACATGGTTCTTTTAGGAATCCAGTTAGTGGCATTGCAATATGTGGAACTATGAAACTATGAAATGGAGTAATCTTATAATGAGTTTCATGTATGTGAACCTTGTTACTGACGAGGCTAATGTTGCCACAAATTATTATAGTGAGGTTCATGCATATAAAACTGCCATGCAGATGGCAGCCACCACAGAGCTACACTGGAAACTTGCAGACAGCTTTGAAAGCTGTAACACACTTTGCACCACCACACCATTAAAAGTGTGGTAGAGCAATGTATCATACTGCTTAAAAAAGCTGTTAATTGTTAAAAGTTTCTGTTGCCATTTGTATGGCAGTGTGAAATATGTGACTGTTTTTAGAAGCTGTTAGATACTTTGCCACCCTACTGTTTTTTTTTTTTTTAAACTTGTTCTGACGGGCAGCTAAAACTCTTCACGTTACAATTTATGATTAGGTTTCCAGTCATAAGTTTTTGGAAATATGTTCTTCAAATGGATTAAGAAATTGGTTATGATTTGTGATCCACTCGTAATCATATTTATAGTGAATGACAGGGGCTTGTTATGCATGAAAAAATATCAAATTACAGCCTTTTTGTGCTTTCACTTTCCAGCTTGTGCATAACAAACCCTCAATAAGCTTTATAACCTGTACAATTCAATTGAAAAACAACATACAATAAGCTGGTTGCATAAGTGTGCACACCCTTAAACTAATACTTGTTGAAACACCTTTTGATTTAATTACAGCATTTAGTCTTCTTGGGTAGAAGTCTATCAGCATGGCACATCTTGACTTGGCAATATTTGCCCACTCTTCCTTGCAAAAGCGCTTCAAATCTGTCAGATTGCGAGGACATCTCTTGTGCACAGCCCTCTTCAGGTCACCCCACAGAATTTCTATTGGATTTAGGTCTGGACTATGACTGGGCCATTCCAAAACTTTAATTTTCTTCTGGTGAAGCCATTCTTTTGTTGATTTGGATGTATGCTTGGGGTCATTGTTGTGCTGAAAGGTGAAATTCCACTTCATCTTTCTAGCAGATGCCTGAAGGATTTGGGCCAAAAGTGACTGGTATTTGGAAAAGTTCATAATTCCCTCCACCTTGACTAAAGCCCCAGTTCCAGCTGAAGAAAAGCAACCCCAAAGCATGATACTGCCACCACCATGCTTCACCATGGGGATGGTGTTCTTTTAGTGATTCAAAGTGTTGTTTTTGCTCCAAATGTACCGTTTGGAATTGTGGCCAAAAAGTTCAACCTTGGTCTCATCAGACCATAACACATTTTCCCACATGCTTTTGGGAGACAATGTTTTGTTTTGCAAATTTTAGCTGGGTCTGGGTGTTTTTCTGTGTAAGAAAAGGCTTCCGTCTTGCAACCCTACCCCATAGGCCAGACATAGGAAGAATACAGGAAATTGTTGTCACATGTAGTACACAACCAGTACTTGTCAGAAATTCCTGCAGCTCCTTCAGTGTTGCTGTTGGTCTCTTGGCAGCCTCCCTGACCAGTTTTCTTCTTGTCTTTTCATCAATTTTGGAGGGACGTCCAGTTCTTTGCAATGTCAGTGTTATCCCATATTTTCTCGACTTTTTGATGACTGTCTTCATTGTGTTCCATGGTGTACCCTTCTCCTGACTGATACCTTTCAACAATGAAATCCCTTTGATGCTTTGTAAGCTCTCTGCAAACCATGGCTTTTGCTGTAGCAGGCAACTGAGTAAATGTCAGGAAAATCCTACTAGGAGAGCTGAACTTTATTTGGGGTTAATCAGTGTCTCTCTAATTGACGGCAGGTGTGCACCCACAGAGACTGAATGCTGTAATTAAATCAAAAGATGCTTCAACAAAGTATTAGTTTAAGGGTGTGCACACACATGCAACCAGCTTATTGTACGTTTTTTATATTTTTCCCCTAACAGATTTTTGTACAGGTTATAGGTCACATTAAAGGTGGGAAAAGTTTTGAAATGATTTATTGTGGTCTCATTTTTTATATCACAAAAACCTGGCATTTTAATAGGGGTGTGTACAATTTTTACATCCACTGCATTAATGAAAACAAATCCAACAGGTTTTGTCATTTCCTTCACAGAGGCAAGTGTCTGGTTGAGAATAATGGTCCAGCTTTTATTCATTTCTTGATATTAATTGCATAGAAAAATACTGTGTCTCTTCTGCTTTTCTATTAAGGAGGTAAAATCCATTTTAGCATGTGAAACAGTAAAATAGAGTGAATTGCATAGTAGTAGACTTAGAATGCCTGCTGTCTTTATCCTGGCCTGAAAGAACCTCCAATTACAAGGTACATTCTTTGAAAGAAGGCACTTTTCACAGAGTAGAAAGCTAAGAACAAGTAAAAACTGCTACCAATACTCAGATTACCGTGTGCTATAAAAAATAATATCTAGAGTAATTTTAGTAGGATTATACTTCTGGGTGTGCTACAAATAATTAGGGCCTTTAAGCTTCACACCCACGGCCTTAATTGATTATACACATCTCTTAAAGTATTTTTTTCATGATAAAACACATTATGCTGGACATTCTTCCCTCTACAGAGGCTGATGAACGAGATGATGTCATTTTGCAGATGGCACAGAAACAGAAAACATGGTTTATACATAGGAAGGTCAAAAAAAGATAACAGCTACTTAAATTCACTTATAAGAAGTTCAATGTAACACTGGAGTTTAAAACAGAATGCCAACTTTTGGAAAGATCTGGAAGGACAAGGTTTTGGTGATGTATGAAATTAGAGTATGGCCTTGTAAAGGTTTCAAAGTAATCAATAGGAAGGAAGAAGGTCATTGCACTTTCTAAGTAGCTGAGACTGTAGTTCAGAGTGGTTCTTAAGGATGCTTTTTTGTGAAAGATGAATCAGTTCAAAGAATTTTGAAGATATCCTGTATGTGTGTGTATGTATGTTTTCATATATATATATATATATAATTATTTTTTTTATCTTCTTGCAGGTCAAGCTATATGAGAAATGTACTCAGGCACTTGAAGGGTGAGCAGTGATGTAGTTTATGGTTTCAGGGATCTTAAATAGCTACATAAAGTATTGTTTCCATAAGAATTATTTTCAACATATAAGAATAATCTGCAGACAGTGACAAAGGATACCATTATAAGGATCCACTAGACAAGAGTACTATATTGTTTAATTGGTGTGTATTTATAAAGTTATTTAACTGTTGCAGGTTGCTTCTGTTATGACAAGGTTTAGTTAATATTCATCTGGTCTCCTTTATTACAGTTGCAAATATGCAGAAGTTTTTTTGGCTTTTAGACAGCTTTTACAGAAGTGGAAGCCATCAGGAAGGCTGAGGACATGCTAATCATGGAGAACATTGCACCGCAGTAGTGCGTTTGCATAGTGCTCAGAATGCTCAGGTAGTAGCTTAGTTTGATAGTTGCCTACTGCCGCACTAACATTTTAAACATTAATTCGGACAGTTAAAAAGAAAATCACTGATCCATCAGGTGAAGTGCTAAAAACAATTGTACAATTGCACAATTTAGGAGAACGACTAGGATGTGCCTTGCTTTTCTGATAAACCACCAAAAATTGCAGTCTGTCAATGTCAGACATTAGAGTTTTATAATTATTGCCTTAGTTTCAGAAAGTGCATACCGATGCAAACATGCTATTACGTTTTTAAAGTCTTTCTCTGGCCTTTCCTATCGTGCAGCTTTTACCATTCAGAAAATGCACGTTGATACAAAACCTGTTCTGTTTAACTATATAATGGCTTTGATTGTGTTCCTTCATACTTTTGCCCTGTCCTAAGTAAGTTTGATTGTCTGGTTAATCACTGAGGATTGGAGTCTATGCACAGTGATGTAAAACATTTTCTTTTAACTTTTTAACTGAGTTAAAAAGTAAAAAAAAGATAAAAATGAAACCAGTCTTCAAGAATACGAAAGACTGACCTTTCTGTTGAGATAAGAAAACCTAGCACTGCATTCATGACCACAACTTACACGTGGTCCAGTGTTATTCATTATCACCAGGGACATAATAGAGATGCTGTTATGTGCAGGGAATTAGTTTCTGTTATCTGAAACAGCTGAATAAAATCCATAACATGGACGAGTTAATGTATTTCCCACTTCTTCCTTCCCTTGTTAAAGCACCATTTGTTTTATTGACACAGACTTTGACAGTAATCCAAATTTTTGAAGTGGCTGCAGTAGGAAAGTTGTAGTGAAAAACCTGAGAAAGCTTAATCTTTAAATGCACTCCCTCCCCCAGACTGGAAATCTAAATATTTGCATGGTGAAAAAAATGTAAGATTTGACAGGCTTCTGTGGGGAAAGGAAAGTTAAAAGGCAATATTAATAAATGTTAAAAAATCTGAAAAACAGAATGGCCAAGTAAGCCCAGGTTTTATTGGTAATAGATTAATTATAAATCAGGGATTTTCTGGGAGGTGCTGTAGAAAAACAGCTGTTGCCCCATCTACAAGCATTGCTCTGGACTGTCTGACATGGTTTCTCACCTCCAAACACAGTTGGCCAATATTCAGAGACTGCCCTTGCTATCCATTAACTCCACCAAGATTTTTTATTTATTTATTGACATTTGTTAACCGGGTTAGTCCAGCTGGGCCAGGGACCCTTTTTCAGTGGAGACCCGTGGAGAAAAACTCCAGTTACAGACAATAGTATGCATAATAGTTTAGTTTACAATTCAAAAACGATTACTTTTAGCAGTACAATTCAATTCAATGCAATTCCAAGTGATAGGTTAAGAGGCATAATCGGGTAAGATCAGTAACACAAGAAAGTACTATACTTCATTTATATATATATATATATATATTTTTTTCCATATGTGGTGTGGTAAGGTGTATAATAAGTAGTAGTATTTTAGGAATAGTACAAATTATGAGGTGAGAAGGTAGTGCAAGAATGGGGTGGAAGGGATATCTGGTGGTGTAATATGATGTTAGTGTAAAATATGTGGGGAAACAATATGCTGAGCAGTTGTATGAGCTTATGGAATAAAGAATAGTATTGGAGTTAGGTAGGGTCATGACAAGTACAAGAATCAGTAGCAAAAACATTGAGATGATTAGGGCGATAGAACAGGGTTACATCGCTCCCTTTTTTATCACAATAATTCTGTCTTAGGGCACATTAGTTCATCTGTTGGGTCACCAACATTGAAAGCCAGGAGTGACTTGATTAATTTAGAATCCAGACGGGTTGAATTTAATAAGCAGTTCAAGAGTTTGTAGATAATGGTACAATGAGCTGTACTGGCAGCAGCAATCTTATGAGCTACAACTGATAAAACAAAAAGATAGTAATGCATATAAGGCTAGGTACAGTTTGCAGAGAGATTGTGTGGGGAAGAGAAGAGTAATTACCCTGGTTTTGCAACTTGTAGACTAGGAAATGGAGAAGTTGAAACCTTTCTTTTATGGTCACAAAGTTAATGCTGGTCATTGGCTAACTGTTACAGGAGTATTCATGGACTTACTAATCAGAGTGGTTGCATCAGTGTTGTATGAATTTTTCTTTTTATTTTCCTGTCATCTTTTGAACTTATTTAAGCTGGCATCATCATCATACATCTCCTCTGAAAATATGCCTTTGCTACTTAAAATAAGTTGTCTACCTCATGCCCTGACTGAGAAGGGCACATAGACCCCTTAAGAGTGTCAGAACATTTGCACAGGATACGAAGCTGGGTATTATGTTACGGACAAATGTTTTGCTTAAAAAGAAATTAGTTTAAGTTCTGCCTCAGGGTACTAGTTTAGCTGACAATACAATGTTCATGGAGGTGCAGTGTGTCTGTGAAGCAGATTAATGTTTTCCTTTGTGGGAGGTGTCAAATGGATCAATCACCAGCTCAGGCAGTGAAAAAAAAGCATGTAGGGAAGGATGGGGTGAGCTGCTTATGCCAGCTTGTCCATCCCAGGGAAGTAGGTTGTAGTACTGTTGTGGTTCTGTGATTGATGGGGCAGGAACTTTGTGATTCCAAGCTGTTAACCGTAGCTATCGGGGAGAAGAGAGTACCTGTGTGAGAGCATGCACACACCATGCAAAGAATGTAGGACACCCCTGCAATGATGTGAGTACACGTCAGCCACTGTGGTGGCGTTAGAACCATAAAGAGAAAACTCCAGTGACTATGTATATGATAGCAATACATTTGGTTCTCTTCCAAGGGCTGATGTGCACCCAACCAAGGGTAGCACTTGATGGTCAGTGTGGAAAAGGGGAGAAACATGTCTAACCCAGTGATGTGGACTATTGTGTTTACTTTATTTAGAAATGGGGACACAGTCTGATGGCTGTAAGGATATACTGCTGTGAAGTTTTTTGTCTGACTTAGAAGGACACCCGGGATCCTAAACAGAGAAGGAAAATGCAAAGGAAATGTTAACCTTGCCTCCGAAAGCCTTAGAAAATTAGTGGAATAAGTTCCAGTAGTGCGATAATGTTACGAAAATTAGTAGTTAAAAGGAAAAAGACATAAACATGGATGAGGCAACTTCAGGACAAGCAAAAATGTTTTTGTAGTTCCTGAATATTGACTTTTGACTTGCTCTGCTTTTGAGATGCTACAGTATGGATGGAGGTAGAGAATTATATAGTAGCATCATGTTGCTAAAAAGGTATTTCTGAGAGGGCTGTGGATGTTGCATGCTTAACTTCTCATCTGTATCCTGTCCTTGATAGCTTATGTAATGTCTGTACCATTTCATATGATTTTTGCAGTGTTTTTGAGCACTGACAAAACAGTTGTACCTTGTAAAGGTGAAATGTTTCATACTGCCTTTTAATTTGACAGATGTTTTAAATGTGCAGGTGTGACCATTGGATAGACAGCTGAGCTGGAAATGATTTTCTGTATTTCTTGATTTCTAACATGCCCTACTTCATTTTCTGTTCATCTTTTGCCTGAAAGGTGCAGAGTGCTATTGTAACAATTTACCTTTAGATTATTTTTGTTAATTTTATTGCTGATGTGTAGTTTAGTCAGACTAAATGTTGAAAATAAATGTTTTTAAATTTGGCTAAGCTTCTGCTTTTTTCAAGTATGAAACTGAACCACTGACTAATTTTGAACTACTGACTTGTTTACATATTCGATGTGTTAACCATATGGGCAGCATAGTGGCTAGTATCACTTCCTCGCAGCTGTTGGTTCTATGGTTTCATTCCTGGCTGGGATTCGTTCTCTGTGTAGTCAGCATGTTCTTTGTGTCCATATTGTTTTTTAACAAGTGTTGTGGTTTCTTCCCATCCCAAAGACAAAAGACATGATGTTGGATGAAGAAGGCATCCTGTAAAATGTCCATAAGTGTGTGTGGGGATGGGGGGGTGGGGTTGGACTGACAATCTGCCCAGGATTAGTTATCTGCCTCATGTACACTGAGAGGCAGGAGGGGCTTCAGCTTTTTGTGAAGCTGAAGAGGAAAGTGAGCATCATCGAATGAATGAGTTTTAACCAGGTCAACACAGTAGCAAAAATGTCTCTCTCAAGGCATGACCGGGGAGCATGGTCTGCATTAAGTGAACTGAGTAGAATCATGTACTATGCAAATGGAGACTAAGTGGATAAAATGCAGGAGTTTTTTTTTTTTTATCAGTTTCTAGCCTTTCCATTGTGTTACACTGCCAGAACATTGTGACTGACATAGGAAAATTTTCTTTAAATTAAAGAAACTAAAAAAATTAGGGAAGCATGATAGGAAAATGTGGTATCTTTTTAAAGGACAGAAAAAATGTGTGTCAGTGATGGCTTTATAGATTGCTGTATGTTAGTGGCAAGTTTGTCATAGTGAATGCATTTCCTGTCACATTTGAGCTAAAGTTTGTTTTGCTCTAAAACTGAGGACCTTCCTTAATTTGTGTTTTGATTGGGTTTTCATCTTTTCCACCAATTGGCATTTTTTTCCTCAAAGTTGAGATGGATGTATGCATATGATGACCATACCTATCAACTGTCCAGATTTTCATAGAATGACCATACTTTTGCCACATATTTTCGATCTGTTCCTCATAAAATCTGGGTTTTTTTTTGGAAAATCACTAAGGATTGAAGTCAGTAAATAATGACATACATTTGAGTTTCAGACTTCCTTGTCTTTCAAAAAATGATGAATGCCATTGAAAATCCTGTTATTCTAGCAGCTTTCTAAGTTTATAAAAGCAGTATTTAAAATCTTTCCTTATATTTGAGCCTTTGTCCTCATTACTTTGGGCTCTTTCTAGATTTATTGCACTTTAGAGAGGTATGATGGTGACACATGCTATGATGTCACCTGTTGAATGCATAAGCACTCGTACCTGCCATTGTTTTGCTGCTTGCACATTTCAGATTCTGATCTTTGCTATCACTGACAAAATTCATTGCATTTACGTACCCTTTGGGTTTGAGTTTTGGTAATTATTGAAACTTACTAAGTCACTGATATGGATCTCATTTTTGGGAGTTTCTGTGTGATACCATGCAGGCTTGGCAGAGGCATGTCCTCTAGTTTGCTGCCTCTAGCATTACTGCAGTGACCCCTGATTAGTGTGGCCCTTTGAGTACTTCAGTGACTCCTGATGTGTGTGGCCCTTTCCTCAGTCCTTCAGTGACCCCTGATGTGTGTGGCCCTTTGTTCTGAACCCTTGAAATAGAAGGGGCTCCCTAACCTTAGCATTTCCTGAGGAGGTTGTGGACAGGAAGCTCATTATGATGGGTTAATGATATGCGAACCCCCCCCCCCAAGTTCCTCCATCCCTCTTTGGATGGCCTTTCCTTTCCTATTAGGAAATTCTTGCAGCTTATGTGGCCTCGTAGTTAAGCTATTTAATCCCTTCTTCTGGAATCATTTTGGGTAAAGAGCTGTCTGCAACTTCTGCCTTCTCCCTTGGAGCTAGCTATTACAGATTTTATCTTGAAAGTTTGGATGTACTCTTAATATACTGTTACCTGGTTCAAGGCCTCAGAGAGTACCCCGACCTTGCAAGGCTGCAATGCCTTCCACACCTCGTTTGAAAACCAAAGGAGACGGTGTTTCCATCATACCTCTCAGCCTGGAAACATCAAAAATCTGGACAAATACCCATGAAAGTGGGTACAATTGGCCAAAAATCGGGACCCTAATCAGCATACATTTGCATACATAATTATGTAACACCCCTACCAATGTAATGGTGGGATAACATCAACATGCATTTTCTGCACAGTATGTTATGAACGTTTCACTCTAAAATAGAAAGGAACAACAGCATGATGCCTTTACAGAATAGAGGAAAGCATTTGTATTGTTTTAACTACTTAACTCACCAGGCAAGTTTAGCAATAGAATGTTCAGTAAGATACAGTCAATAGATAGTTGACCTTGCTGCTATTAGCATCATGGTGAAGTAGTTCATCTTACTTCCAGCTTCACCAAAAAGCCACAAGTACTCTTCTGAATGCCTCTGCAAGGCCTTGAACAAATAATTGCTATTGTTTTGTTGATTAAAATGCTGTTAAAGCTGCCTTTATTGCATTCATTCTTACTGACATTCTGCAAGCCTTAAAAACATATTAGAATAAGTGCAAAGTATTTATTTCAAAATAAAGTGTGTTATGCCTGTGGATGTATTATAAAACCTGTCAGGTTTTAATCCAAGAAAATTGTAGGTTGATTTGCATATATTGTATTTCTACGGTTAATTACAGTAAAGATAACAGGTCAAGGGAAGACTCTGCAACTTAATACAGCACTGGTAATAGAGAAAATCTCATACCAAAATCAATCAAATCTTCCTAGGGTTCTTCTATCGGTATTTTATTATTAGCTATTATACACATAAGTCAGCACCTTTCTTGTTAAAAGTGTGTTATGTTTCATTCACTCCTGCCAATGACTAACACATGCCTTTTTTTTATAGTACTACTGTCTCTGAGTTTGTAAAACACTTTTGAGGTTGCACCAGAAATTTGACAATGTTTCTGTTTTAATAAATACATCTACAATCTATAAGCAGTTAGGTATACTGAGAGTCAGTGATTTTTGAGCGAGGCACATTGATAAGCAGTTAAGCAGGTTTGCATTTAGCATTCCACAGCGCCAGAGATCATCACACATAAGTATGACTTGTTTGAAGTTTAGTTAGGCTCATCTTTATAAATGTACAATATCTACTGCCAAGTACTTCACTATGTCATGATTTCTTTATTGCATATTCTTTATGCAAAATGCATAATTATTACACAAAATTAGCTGTGAATGGTATGACATCACTGTAATGCATTTTCCTCAAACTAACCAAATGCTGCTCAACTACGCATCACCAACATCTTGCATATCAATTTTAATATGGGTTTGCCAAGGCTGCTATTTTTCAAATGAATGACTCTGTTCCATTCCTACGATGTTTACAGTGTGATGCCATCCATTTCTCATGTTTAAAATAATGTGCAAGCTATATCATTGCTTGTCATCAGCTTACAAATTTATTTTTCCACAACCCTATAAGTGGATGAACATTTTTTTGCATTCTTGACAGTTCTACTGAAATGATGCTCTGTGTTCTGAAACTGCCATCTGAATTTCGAATAAGTGAGTGCATAAAATAATAATTGCTTACAAATAGAGAAACAGCAAAGGAGAAAATGAATGAATGAAAACTTACATGGACAAGGGGGTGTGCTGCTGGAATCCAGTCACTTCCATTATCGGGGCACACAGTATATTAGCCAATAGCCACCACCTGACAATGAAGTAGACACAAAATGCATGTAAAATATCTAAAATGCCTTTCATTCATCTGTTGACTTATACAGAGCTTTGATGAGAGCTGAGTAAAGCCTTTAAGTTTGAAAACTGCTGATGACTTGTGTTCAGTAGCAGTTGCGGTTCGGTCTTTAAACAAATACACCCACGTAGCTTCCACCTAAATGCCAAAAGTAATGCTGACGTCATCGCACACGCCTCTGCATGTTGATGACAGTGCGAGACATGCTGGTTGAAGAGCGATGACATCAGCATTACTTTTGAAACTTGTAAATAAATTTAAAAAAATGGTGATTTCAAGGGGCCACTGAGGAATTCATGGCACCCCATTATTTTAGCCTCAAAACTGGGAAATTCTGAGGAATTCGGTATAGTTTCAGTCTATATTAGAGATAAATTTATTCCCTGTCTAGTTAGACTGGACAACTGCATGGAGTTACTCCAAGTCCAGGTTATAGTGGGTAGGACCTGCATTCAAGCCTTAGCCAGTTATAGAGCCCCTCCATGGGGAAACGATGCCCATGAAGCCTACTTGATCAAAGTGGAGACCATCCAAATTTTACTGAACACACTGGTTATGGGGGATTTCAATTATCCCACCATCAAGTGGGAAACCTGCACTAGCCCTAACTCACTAGTGCAACAGTTATTTGACTGTTATTTTAAATGCCCTGGAACATATTGTCCATATCCCTACAAGAGGAACAAACATTCTAGATCTGGTCCTCACCAACATGGCAAACAGATGCACTACCGCAACTGTCAGACCCTCATTAGTTAAAACCAAGCACATATCAGTCACCTTCAAGCTGGCACTAACACCAGAATTCACAAAGGGTGAAATCTGACTAAACAAATTCACCAAGGCAAACTGTACCCTCCCAGGTAAAGGTGTAAATGTGTTCCACGCCCTACCACAAGCTGGAAGTGGTAACTATGTCAAGGCTTACACTAAAGTCCTGCACAATCACTTGTATAAGTGTATAAACTCATCTGTACCAGAAAGAATCAAAGTCAGAGCCCCAAGTAAAAACAAGCTGCCATGGTGGGCATCCAGCATCAACAAACTTTACAATAAATACAAAAAGTTACTCTCCAAGAAAACAAAGGCAAGGCCCCAACAATGAAAAGCACTCTCCTCAGCCTCAACAGGTAAATAAGGCAACTTATCAAATCCTGCAAGGGCTCATTTGAGGGAACCTTAACAAGTACAGCCAAGGATAACTATAAGGCCTTTTACAGCTTTGTACGTAGCCTAAAAGGTAGGACCCAAGCATGTGTTGAACTAGTGGCCAATGTTATCACACTCGCACTGACCCCACAGGGATAGCAAACCTGCTAGTGGATAGTTTTGGCAACATTTTCACTCCTTTAACCCCTCCTAACTTATCAAAAACCTTCCCCCAAACTTCTCCCCAACCCTACGTATGTGAAGAGAAGGTCCTCAAAGCCTTATCCAAGGCAAAAAACACATCCTCTATGAGATCAGACGACATCCCAGGCTGTCTTCTAAACAAGCTAAAACATGAACTAGCAGTCATAGCCTAACCACAGGCTTTGTTCCTGCAGAATGGAAAACAGCAACGATTATTCCCCTCCACAAAGGTGGCCTAGCAACAGATGCAGGGAATTACAGACCCATAAGCCTGACCAGCCTCATCTCTAAGGCCATGGAATGTATCATTATGGACCTCATAAATAAAGACATAGGTGACCTCCAAATCTTGAACCCTACCCAATTCAGCTTCATCAAGGGCAAATCCTGCCTGTTAAATCTGTTTGATTTCTTTGAAATGTGACCAGTGCAAATCTGTACACACAGCATACCTTGACTTGGCAAAGGATTTTGACACAATCCCACATTCAGGCATTACTAATAAACTTAGCAAACTGATTGTAAACCCCTTCTTTGTTAGATGGGTTGCCAAGTGGCTCACAAACTGGACACACTATCAAAGTGGGTAACTCCACATCAACCAGTAGACCTGTAACCAGCAGGATGCCACAGGGGTCAGTGTTGGGCCCCCTTCTGTTTATGTTCTTCTCAGAAATTCAGGCCAAAATCAAGGGGTTGTGGCTGACCATGTTTGCAGATGACTGCAAACCAGGTTCAGTCATTAAATCCTCAAATGTTGTCAGAATACTCCAGGAGGGTCTCATGCAGACCAATGACTGGTATATTAGTCACGACCTCAAACTGAATACAAAAATGCATCATCATTCCCTGCAGCACAATGTCCCTTCACACTGTCAAATCAACAAAAATACCCTAAGTGTCTACGAAGTAGTAAGGGACCTGGGTTCACAAGTTGACTGTGACTTCAACCACCATGTCTCTGCTGTAGTAAGGAAAGCTTTCTATGTAGCACACTTGATTAGTAAAGGCATCACCAAGAGCAAAAGACATTATAACCCTCTCCATACTCGACACTTATCTGGCCCCTAACTGAGTATAACACCCCATTCGGTTTGTACCAATCTAAGTACCTGCAGCAATTGGAGAGACCTCAGATGTTTCTAACAAAGAAGATAAAGGGGCTCCAGCATGTGCCTTACACAGACTGACTAACGTCACTGCACTATACTCTGTATCATATAGACTTCTTAGGGAAGACTTATGCCTGGCCTATAGAGCAATCCAAGACCCAAATCTAATCAACTGACTGCATATCTGTAAATCAAACGGGACTAGGGCTACCCGTTCTGGGGATGTAAATATGGCCTACAACTTAAATAGGACATGCTGGAGGGGCAGATTTATCTCCCAGTGACTGACGCATATTTGGAACAGGCTACCAATTCATGTGAAACAGAGCACCTCTATGACACTGTTCAAGAGGAACCTGGACAAGTGGAAAAGGCACTGTAAATTCTTAACGGGGATAGCACCCACAACCCTCCTGGACATGGTCAATCATCACTAAATGAAATCTTGGGTGTTGATTAGTATTTGTATGGTATTACTCTCTTTCAGCTTTTTCCCAGTTAGGGGTGCTACAGTGGAACTCCGGTCGAGATTGCTTGCTTTGTATTGTTCCTATGTGCCTGGGTCTCACTGCAGAGTTCTGAGACATCTATGAAACTTGCTGTTTGATGACGCTTGGTGGCCAAGTGTAAGGTAGATTCAGAACCATCTTTGGATGGTGCTAAAAACCCTTATTTAATCTTGGCAAGGGCTGCATCCCACTTTTTGGATGACACCTATTTTCTCCTTGACTGTCCTAAGCTCTTTCCTGTTATCCATCTGACCCACTGCCATTGTCTTTGCAGATGTTTATGACCACTGAGAGGCTTTTCACTTAGGTTTCAAGAAGAACTTGTTCTCAATTTGGATACAGCACTGTCCAATTTAGTGTTGTACAGGTTTTCTTGATATTTCAGACTCATGTTTGTATGAGCCTTCTTTTTTTCACAATGATTCACAGACAGCTTTCTTCCTATTGTTTCTACTGGAGGAAAAGTTTGAGGTCCAGATGTTCTTCGTGTTTCACTGTTGCAGTCCTCACATATGGGGTTATCTGGCTCCCGGTAGCCCTCAGTTGGCCCGAATACCAGAATCCTTGGTATATGACGTCGCCTGCCGCCGGTTGTAAAACTGATGTCAGTACATCAGGTATAAAGGGAGGCAGCTGACGCCATTTCCTCAGTTTTTCTTGCCGCGGAGCCCAAAGCAGATGCAATTCGCACTAGTGCCGGTCAGCCGTTTACCTTCGTTTTGCTTTCTGACTATCAAGTTGAAGACGCCTTCAGATAAGTACCCCATTGGAGATCCTCTTGTCTTGCATTAACGAATGTCAGATAAAGTTAATAACTGTCTTGCCTGTGGAAAACAGATTCCACATTGTGATTTCCATTCCTATTGTATAACTTGTTTGGGCCTTGAGCATGATGTCCTTAACTGCGATTTCTGTGCTTCCTTTAACCCGTGTACCATATGCCATAGAGCTAAGATTTTATATAAGCATTTCGGAGTCTAGCCTAAGTTCGTCTATATGGTGTCTTCTGGTCTCCCAACTTTGGATCTTCCTAGGAACGCAAAGACAAAGACTGTGACAGGCCTAGGGTTAAATCTACTGATGATGCATCGGTGAAATTGGTCGTCAGCACAGCTGTAGTCAGTGAGGTGCTTTTGCAGCCCCTGCAGTCCACAGATTTTCAGCTGCAAGCCTCTGCCGAGACCTTTAAGGAGTCCTCTATGCCGCAGGCTGCTATTTCATCTTCAGACCCACCGCCTGTCGCAGCCTCAGATGGGTCTGGAGCCGCTTTGCAGGCACCGGCTTCTGACGCCTCTTCTTTTTGACATGAGACCAGAACCAGACTATCTTAGCTCAGGCTTCTGCAGTTGCTAGACCTCCTGAGTCCCTCTGGATTGCTAGTAAACCTTCCAGCCGCAAAACTACTCACAAGCAGGCATCGGCCTCCCCTTCTGTACCTCAGTCCCAGTTGGTAAAGATGGCTGGTGATCTTCTTTCCCTGATTAGGGGCTCTCACCCCCCCTCCCCTTAAAAGAGGGCTAGGGAATTATCTCCTGATGTTTTGTCTGTCTCAGATTCTGAGATTTCCAGTATGTCTGCTGGTGAAGAAGGACATTCTCAACTTTTTTCTGGCTTTGAGGATTCTGATGCTGAGGACTTTATCCCTTCTGCCTCCCCTACAAAAGATTTTTCCTTTTGGGATACTTTGAATACTCTTAAGGAGCACTTTAAATGGGAATGTCAGGATTTTCCACAGTCTAAGAAAAGAATCAGGGAATTTTTAGATTTGCCACAGCATAAGCCTCTGGCTATACCTCCAGTTTTGGAAGTTGTGGATGACGTTTTCATGGAAAATTCTTTAACTCCTAATTCTGTTCCTCCTGCCCCCAGACAACCGGATAGATATTACAGGGTTCCTGAATCTCATCAATTCCTTTTTAGAAACCCTACTGCTGATCCAGAAATTATTTCTCAAGGCCCCAAGGGTGTTAAGGCTACTATTGCTAGAAATCCTGTGCCTTCTGATAAAGAATCTAGGGCCTTGGACAGGTGGGGTAAAAAAGTCTATACCTCTGCAACTCATGCCATTAGATCCGTGAATTGTCTTTTTCACATGCTTAAGTATCAGCAGCATATGTTGGAGGCTATTAAGGCTAAACGTGGAGATATTCCTTCCATGACAGAAAACAAAGATTTACAAGACTTACTGAATTCTGCCACTTTAGTTAATAAGCATTCACTTCATTGTGGTTTTGACACTTTGGATGCTTTCTCCAGAGCAGCAGCCACTGAGTCCATAATTAGAAGGCATGCTTGTCTCAGGGAGCAGCCTCTTTCTGAACCAGTTAAGTCTAAATTGCTGGATGTTCCTTTGCACAATGACAATCTTTTTGGTAATAAGGCTGAGGAGGTACTGAAAAAGTTGGAGGATAAGACAAAATCTATGCAAGCTGTAAAAGATTTCCTTCAGGTTCAGCCTCCTCGATTTAGTAGACATTATCCTTCCAAGAATTGGTCTTTCCCTGATCCTGGTAAGCAGGGTCGCTCTAGGCCTAGGGGTTTCAGATCTTCCAGAGGGCAGGCTCAAAGGGATAAACAATGGCATTCTTCTTCTTCTGCTAAATTGGGGAGTTCTAAGCCAGCTTCCCAAAGCAAACATTCTCAATGACTCCGGCCTTCGTGTGCCTACCTCTGCAGACCCTGTGTTTCCTTTGGGGGGAAGGTTAGCCAGGTTCACAGAGGTATGGTCTACCATCACAGATGACAAATGGGTGCTCAATATAGTAAACCAAGGTTGCAAGTTTTACTTTTACACCTTCCCTGTTTTACAAGAGTACTCAGACATACCCAAAACTCTCAATGCAGAGGTAGAAACTCAGATTTCTTCTCTACTGACTATGGGGTCCATAGAGCCAGTTCCTGCAAATCAGGCAGGCCTAGGTTTTTATTCAAGGCTTTTTCTGGTACCCAAGAAAGGGGGCACCTGGAACCCTACTCTGGATCTGTCCATTCTAAACACTTTTCTGGTGATTCTCAAATTCAAGATGCTCACCCTTCAACAATTACTACCAATGCTGGGCAAGGATTCATGGCTGGTAACTTTGGATCTCAAGGAGGCTTATCTGCACATCCCAATAAGGGAAAGTTGCAGGCAGTTCCTTTGCTTCAGGGCTGGGGAGCAACACTTAAGTTGGTTCCTTCAAGGGATATTGTTTTCCTAGGAACGAGTCTGAATACAGCCACCCAGATGGTATTCCTCCCTCAACAGAAGCAAGAAGATCTTTCCACTTACTTCATGAACTTGGCAAGCATGACCCAGCTCTCTGCAAGGCAATTCCAGTAAGCACTGGGGTTCATGGCTTCATGTATTTTGATGATCCCATATGCAAGGCTGGTACTTCAATGGTACCTCAAGAATCTTTGGTGTCAACACACACAGGACTTAGACTTGATTCTTCCCCTTATTCCCTGTCTTTAAATGGAGTTCCTCTGGTGGGCAACAGCCTGTTCACAGAACAAGGGTCTGCCTTTCTGCCCACCACCTGCCAGTCAGACTCTCACCACAGATGCCTCAGATCTTGCATGGGGGGGGGGCTCATCTGGAGGGCAGGGGCATACAGGGGACTTGGAGCACCCAGCAGATTCATCTGCACATAAACGTAATAGAATTGATGGCAGTGCAGCAGGCCTTGCTGACTTTCAAGGACTTACTCTACCCTGGGACTCTGCTAATCAGGACAGAAAATACCACAGTCATGTGGTACATCAACAAGCAAGGGGGGACTCACTGTTACCCCTTGTGCAGACAAAGCATGAGACTATGGTCCATAGTAGCATCCATGTGCTTACATCTAATAGCCCACTATCTTCCAGGGAGGCTAAACTCCTTGGTGGATCATTTTAGCAGACATGTTCTGGATCCTCACAAGTGACAACTGAACAGGGACATTTTCCATCGCATCACTCATCATTGGGGCACCCCACAAGTGGATCTTTTCTCCTCTCACACCAATCATCTCCTTCCAACCTTCTGCACCAGGGAGTTTCACAACAAAGCTTGGAGGGTGGACTTGTTGTCCTTCCCATGGACACATCTGTCAGTTTATGCATTCCCTCCTCTGCCTCTTCTTCTCAGAGTGCTGATAAAGATAAGGGATGAAAAACCAAAGGCTATTCTGATAGCTCCAGATTGGCCCAGGCAGCATTGGTATCCCCTCTGTCGCAGCTTTTCCCAGGCTCAGCCTTGGCATCTTCCCATGGTACTAGATCTGTTGGTTCAGGGAGGGGGGAAAGTTTCTTCATCTTCAAAGTCTGCATTTAGCTGCCTGGCTAATACCTTAAATCTTTCCCAATAGGTGGTTGAAATTCTTCTTGAGGCCAGGAGGCCTAGCACAAGAAAATACTATGCAGATAAATGGAAGAGATTTTGCTCTTCGATGCTAGCTAAAGGAAAAGACTCTTCTCATCCTTCTCTTTCACTCATTCTTGACTACCTAGCAGGATTGCCTAATGGTGGACTTTCTTTTGTTTCAATCAAAATTCACGCTTCAGCAATTTCGGCTCATTGTTCTTTTGAGCAACCCATTTTTTCTCGCCCCTTGATGAAACAGTTCCTGAGGGGAACTAGTAATCTTAGACCTCCCAGAAGAGCTCCTACTCCTGCTTGGGATCTTTATTTTGTCTCGGAAAAACTTACTATGCCTTCCTTTGAACCAGCTGCCTCTGCAGATTTGAAGTTTCTATCCTAGAAGACTGCTTTTCTTTTAGCTATTACTTCAGCTAGAAGGGTATCTGAGATGCAAGACTTAATGGCAGTAAAACCTTTCATTATTTTTCACTCAAATTGGGTTTCTCTGAGAACCAGTCCCTCCTTTATGCCTAAGGTAGTTTCCAGTTTAACCCTTAACCAGTCTATTCACCTGCCTACATTTTTCAACAATCCCCAAAATAAGAGGAAAGGATTCTGCACTCTCTTGATCTGCATAAACAGCTGAGATTTTACTTAGACAGGACTAAATCCTTTCAAAAATCTGAACAGTTATTGGTTAGTTTTGCTCCTGGGGCTTAGGGTAAAGCTATTTCAAAACAAACCATCTCTAAATGGATTGCTCATTGTATTCACTTTTGTTACCTGCAGCATGGAAAAGTTCCCCCTCAGGGTATTAGGACCATTTCTACTAGAGCAGCCTCTACCTCTGCAGCCTTTCTGAGAGGTGTACCTACTAAGGACATTCTAGAAGCAGCTACTTGGTCACCTGTCCATACTTTTATAAAGCATTACAATCTACCTTTTTCTAAATCCAGGGCTGGTTTTGCCTCTGCAATTTTGCAGGGCCTCCTTGCCAACCCTTAATCTGTGATTCTTCCTCCCCCCTTTTTCTTCTTACTGGGCTTTGGGAATCAACCCATATGTGAGGATTGCAACAGTGAAACATGAAGAACATAGTACAGTTGTGTACACTTACCGTAAATGTAGATGTTCGAGTGTATTCACTGTTACAGTATACACATAGTACAGTTGTGTACACTTACCGTAAATGTAGATGTTCGAGTGTATTCACTGTTGCAGTCCTGGTTTCCCTCCTTCCATTCCCCCTTTTTTTTCCTAAGGCACAGACTATGGATTTTTATTTTTTGTATGACATGTATCCAGGGTGCTACCATTCCTGGGTTAGCCTTCTTTTGAGGGCTCCTGACAGTTAAGGCAAGAAAAACTGAGGAAATGGCATTGGCTGCCTCCCTTTATACCTGACGTACTGACAGTTTTACAACCGGCAGCAGCCGACGTCATATACCAAGGACTCTGGTATTTGGGCCGACTGAGGGCTACCAGGAGCCGGATAACCCCATATGTGAGGACTGCAACAGTGAATACCCTCAAGCATCTACATTTATGGTAAGTGTACACAACTGCACTTTCTGGCTGGGTGAACTTTTCCATCAGAAGTATTGCTTCTCATTTCACCTCTTTAACTTGTTCATGCATGCAGTGTCAATAGCGCTAAATTCAGCTTCGCACCTGCTGTACTAGTTGTGTTGGCTGCCTTATCTCATTCAAGTCTACAGCACTTGAAACATGCAAAGTGCTATTGTTACAATTTATCTGAATTTGCAGTATTGAGTAGTGATTAAATAGCTTAAATATGAGAAAATTATTTAAATTAAAAGAGTGGACCAAAAAGCTGCTTTATATGTTTTATATAAAAAGATTTTCTTCACATTAAAGCTTAACACTTACTCACAGCTTCAGGCACTTGCTGTGCTATCTGATAGCCCTCTAGAATGTGATATCTCATTAACTGAGAGCTGGCAGGTGAAATGGAGTTAAAGAATCTTTCCCCTTCATCAGTGTTGGACTTGATGGTCAGTAGGTTTGCCCATCCACTATTGTGCCTGGAAGACTGACAGTGTTGTTCGTCTGTGAGCTAAGCTATCATACTTAGTACTTCACCTCTCCCAAGGTTGACTAGAGCTTCCGGCTGTCAGGTGCCAGGGATTTTCTCCTCCATATTCTAAAGTCAGGTTTCTTTACTTCATTCCCATTTCTCTTGAGCATGTAAGCTAGTCCTTTCTTCTCCCTGCTTCTTAATGAGACAGAAACTTGGGAAAGCATGAGCAGCTTCACTCTTCTGTAGGGGTGCAGCCTTTTCACATGCTTCCTGAAGTGCTCTGCTGATGGCTTTGACACATTGGAGGGTCATATTGTTTATATGATGAGCAACAATTTCAATTGCCACTTTCACTTTTTAGTGGTTTGCCAATTATGTTCTGTGTGTCATGTTGGTCTTGGCTGCAGTCAATGCCTGATGTTCTGTATGAGAAGCTATTTCAAGATCTTACTTATTCTGTCCTGTGGCAGACTTAGTTGCCATCAGCTTTTGGCCTGTCCTGTCTACAGCTGTGAGAGTTGGGCCATTACTGGATAGACTGTTCTCCAGAACTTCATTTTCAGAACTTTATTATGCTGTGGCTATGGAAGGTACAAATGTGCTATTACTTTATCAATTGATTTACAATGGGGGCTCTCTCTACAATCGGCATCACTAGTAGTTGTTCCCTATAAATCGGGTAGATTTCTACTAGGAGGTTAGCAATGGGTATGCTAATTATTGATACTGATATTGTTTCTTGTTTTGTAGGAAAGTAGTTGCTGATGTTTAAGGGTCAAGTAGCTGGCACAGTGGAAGAAATCAGTTTCATTGTTAACGTATGTTGTCATAGATGCTTGTCTTTCCTAAGCATGTGAATGCTTGAAAAAAGCACTGAATGCTAATTAATGAGTGCACCTGACCATACAACTCATCAAAAGGATACTATGGTACAGTAAAAGCTTGTATTGTAAATATTTATTTTATTTTTATTTTACATTTGTTAGACGGGAAAGTCAGACTGGACAAGAGTCCTTTTTCAGTGGAGGCCTGGGGAGAAAAACTCCACATTTACAACAAAGGGACAAGTACATAGATACACATTCCACATATTCTTCATTCAGAGCTTTACATATAAATATTAGAAAGCTTAGCTATTTATGTAGTTACCATTTTTTACAATATTTACTTAAAATTGATAATCAGCAGGTTAGACCATTACCTCAGCATATTAGTGAAGGACTACACATATCCAATATAATTTCTATACAAAGATTCAGTATCAAAAAAAGTGATTCATATAAAATTTGTATCATTATAAACTTCAATTGTAACATATCTATCATACAACAATTAGTCATCTGGTTTGGAATACATCTGAGATGGCTTACTGGTAAATTGCTTTGACTATGGTGAGTAGGGGCCTGGGTTCAAAACTTGCAAGGGCTGTTTATTTTGGCATACACTATTAGAAACTCCTTGTGTTCTGACTGAAGAGTGCTTTCAAACAATCTGGAAATATATCACTGATAAGTGTAATTCTTGTCACTTCCACTTTTCAGAGCTGCATTGTCTTAATTTTTGCCTGACTGAATTATTTTATATATTTGCTGGCATTGTTTTTTGTTTCTGATCTGTTCGGAAACTAGTTTTCTCCTTCCCACCCACCCTATTCCTGTGGTGTTTGTTGTAGTTGGTGGCTTTGCAGTTGCCCGCCCCTACTGTAAATTTGATCTGGGACACTCCTCCCAGTCTAGTGTTCATTTTACCTAATACTGAGAGAACATTTGAGAAGGCCAACCCACTTAGGTTCTTAACTTTGAATTATCTTCTGCTCCTCCTTCCTCCCCTTGCACTTTACTAATAAAAACATCTCCTTGTGTTCTGACTGAGTGTGCTTCTCAGCTGAGAAGTATATTTTTTGGCACTTTTTAACTGTGCAGAGTTGAATAAAACAACAATTGAATTTAGTTCAGAATACATTTCAAATTGCATTTATTTAAACCTTATTTGCTTTAATACTCTACACACTCAAGTGTGCTAGATTGCACTGCACTTGAATTGTTTTTAGTGTTGTTTTAGCTGCTTTCTGAAAAAAAAATTCTAAGCTTGTTTCCTGCCTTTCCTGTAACTAGTCTTGTCCAGATACAGATTTGCTGTATCCGGGACTGTTGGTAAGCTTTTGAGCCCCCCAAGCCTTTCTGTGTTGGAGGGAAGCCTTCTAGCTTATCAGTGGGAGTGGTAAGCACTAGGAAGCCTATCTACCACAAGAGGAGTGGTTTCTGGCCCAGAAATTGTAGTTTATTGGCCATTTGGGCAATTATTTCATCTCTTTCAACTTTATGGTTTAAAAGCCCATGTTTGTGCTTGTTTCCTGCCTTTCCTGTAACTAGTCTAGTCCAGATACAGATTTGCTGTATCCAGGACTGTTGGTAAGCTTCTGAGCCCCCCAAGCATTTCTGTGTTGGAGGGAAGCCTTCTAGCTTATCAGTGGGAGTGGTAAGCAGTAAGTATCCTATCTACCACAAGAGGAGTGGTTTTTGGCCCAGAAATTGTAGTTTATTAGCTGTTTGGGCAGTTTTTCCATCTCTTTCAACTTTCTGGTTTAAAAGCCCACATTTGCACTTGTTACCCACCTTTCCTGTAACTAGTCTAGTCCAGATACAGATTTGCTGTACCCAGGACTGTTGGTAAGCTTCTGAGTCCCCCAAGCCTTTCTGTGTTGGAGGGAAACCTTCTAGCTTATTGGTGGAAGTGGTAAGCACTAGGTAGCGTATCTACCACAAGAGAATTCTGGCCCAGAAATTGTAGTTTATTGGCCTTTTGGGCAGTTTTTCCATCTCTTTCAACTTTCTGGTTTAAAAGCCTGTGTTTGTGCTTGTTCCCTGGCTTGAATGTAACTAGTCTAATCCAGGTACAGATTTGCTGTATCCAGGACTGTTTGTAAGCTTCTGAGCCCCCAAGCCTTTCTTTGGTGGAGGGAAGCCTCCTAGCTTAACAGTGGGAGTGGTAAGCACTAGGTAGCCTATCTTCCACAAGAGGAGTGGTTTCTGGCCCAGAAATTGCAGCTTATTGGCCGTTTGGGCAGTTTTTTCCATCTCTTTCAACTTTCTGTTTAAAAGTCCACATCTGCACTTGTTTCCCACCTTTTCTGTAACTAATCTAGTCCTGATACATATTTGCTGTATCCAGGACTGTTTGTAAGCTTCTGAGCGGTGCCAAAGTCTGCTCTTCAATTTTTCTCTTAGATCTGCTAGTTCTCTCCTCCCCTGCACTTTTGCTAGCTTATGAGTTTAGCACTTTACCAGACTTCTGGTAGCAGTTATTGTAGCACACAAAAGTGCTACCAGCACTAAATGTTCTACAAGAAAACAGCTCCACTGTTTATTAATGCCCACCCCTCCAGTCATGTCTCTCTCCTATTAACCTGGTGAACTTGGGCATCCTGAGGCAATGTAGCAACTGCCTCATGTACACTGACAACCCTTTCCTCTTACCTCCCAACACTCAGACTTGTGAGAGATGCACTTATATACCCAAACGGGAAGCCACACGCTCTCCAGCCAAGACTGGAATAGCTGGTCAAGAGGAGAAGGTCAACACTTGCACCACACCACATGAACACAACACCCTCCAAAACACACACCAGTACTGCCTTCACATAAAAACACAAACCACATACTCACCTTCACAGAGGCTCTCAATAAAAATCTACCCAAACAGCAGAGACCTCTAAGGCAGAAACACACTCGACCACCACAACAAAACACTAATCACAAGACACATAACTCTCCTAAACAGTGTGTCACTCAATCAAAGCCCCCTAAGCAAAACAGCATGCCCAACACACTAGTCATGCACACTGATGTCCCACTCAGTAGGTTGAATAAGGAGAAAGTAACAGTCAAGCTGCCTGTCAGACACCAGGAAACGCCACATAACACATGCACTCAGGTCCCTCAATAACAGGTACAAATATGACTCTGTTATTGTATATGTAGGTGTGAATGACCTGAGATGTACCTCCCTGGACTACATGAAAAGAGACATGGAGGAGCTCTCGGATTATGTATCCCAGGTGGGTACCCCTAGCCCTGAGAATCATCCTACCATCAACCAGAATTATACCACAGTACAAGCAGAAAATGATTGATTTCAACAATTGGCTAAGTTTCTGGTGTCATTCTAAGGGGATCCAGTATATGTCTGCCTGGGATGACATGATTGACAGACCTCGATGCTTTGCCAGAGATGGCCTGCATCTGTCACCCCTGGGCTTCCAGATACTGGCCAAGGCTCTTGCCATGCCTATAGTGCCTTTTTAGGCAGTGTTCCAAAGACCAAATTACCACCATAACAGCTACAAGCAAATGCAATCTGAGAGTCATGCTGCTCAACGCTAGAAGTCTAAATCTCAAAATGCACTTACTCAAAGCAGTCCTTAAAATGGAGAACATTGACATTTGTGCTGTAACAGAGACCTAGTTCAAGGCAGCAGAAAGCACCCCTGCACTACCAGGCTATAACTCATTCCACACCTTTCGGCCCCAGAACTTGGACCGAAGCTCCAAAGGCGGTGGTGTTTCCATATTTATAAAGGATGCACACACCTCCAGCCTGGTAGCCCAACATAATGCATCTGAGATACTTCAGGTGCAGCTAACATTGGGTACGACAGTGATTCAGGTTGTAGCCTGCTGTAGGTCCCCAACCATGTCCCAAGACTCACACTCCACATTCCTAAGCACCCTGGAGAATATTAGGGTCCAACCTAACACTGGGTGACTTCAACTACCTCTCCATTAACTGGGAAAACTACTCATGTACCAATACACTTGCCCAATGCTTTCTGGAATTCATTTATTCCAATGCCCTGGACCAGTTCATTCTTACCCCCACTAGAGGTAGCAACATCCTTTACCTGGTCATTACTAACATGGTTGACCATTGCTCGACACCAATAGTCAACTCCTCCCTGGTTAGATCCGACCACAAACTAACCACCTTGGAAATCCACATCCCCCACACAGGTAACCACCATGAAAAACTTCTCCAAAGCTAGCTTTGGGCTCCTAAAACCAGAGGTGGCTAACTTCATCGCACCTATGCAAATGAAAAATATTTGCATGACCGCAGAATCATACACCAATGCACTGTATGAACACGTACACAAATGCATGGATCTCACCATACCCAATAGAACCGAGACGCTCTCCTCAAAAAAAAGCAAGCCAATCTGGTGGTCCCCTGCCATAAACAAACTCTACAATAGAAGGAGGAAATTGATGCGGAATAAGGTGAAGTCCCAAGACTGGAAAAACTCCCTTATTAGCCTCAACAAAAGGTTGAGATCCCTCATCAAATCCTCTAAAGCTAGCTACGAAAACAGAATTGCAGCAGATAGAAAGACAACCTCAAGGCCGTCTACAGTTATATAAAGAACATCAACATTTGTGCTGTAACAGAGACCTGGTTCAAGGCAGCAGAAAGTACCCCTGCACTACCAGGATATAACTCATTCCACACCTTTCGGCCCCAGGACTTGGACCAAAGTTCCAAAAGTAGTGGTGTTTCCATATTCATAATAGGATGCGCACACCTCCAGACTGGTAGCCCAACATAACGCATCTGAGATACTCAGGTGCAGCTAACATTGGTTAAGACAGTGATTCAGGTCATAGAATGTTATAGGTCCCCAACCATGCCCCAAGACTCACACTCCACATTTCTAAGCACCCTGGAGAATATTAGGGTCCAACCTAATACTCTCACACTGGGCGACTTCAACTACTCCTCCATTAACTGGGAAAACTACTCATGTACCAATACACTTGCTCAATGCTTTCTGGAATTCATTAATTCCAATGTCCTGGACCAGCTCGTTCTTACCCCCACTAGAGGTAGCAACATCCTTGACCTGGTCATTACTAACATGGGCAACCATTGCTCTACACCAACAGTCAACTCATCCCTGGTTAGATCTGACCACAAACTAATCACCTTGGAAATCCACATCCTTCCCACCCATCCCCACAAAGGTAACCACAATGAAAAACTCCAAAGCTAACTTGGGCTCCTAAAAACAGAGGTGGCTAATTTCACAGCACCCATGCAAATAGAGAATAGTTGCATGACTGCCGAATCATGCACCAATGCACTGTACGAACATGTACACAAATGCATGGATCTCGCCATATCCAATAGAACCAAGACGCTCTCCTCAAAAAAAAAAAAAAAAAGAAGCAAATCTGGTGGTCCCTGCCATAAACAAACTCTACAACAGAAGGAGGAAATTGATGTGGACTAAGGTGAAGTCCCAAGACTGGAAAAACTCCCTTATCAGCCTCAACAAAAGGTTGAGATCCCTCATCAAATCCTCTAAAGCCAGCTATGAAAACAGAATTGCAGCAGATAGAAAGACAACCACAAGGCCTTCTATAGTTTTGTAAAGAATCGCAACAGCAATACCAAGATTTGCTCTGAGCTACTGCACAATGGTACCTCCTATACTGAGCCAACAGATATTGCCAATATACTGGCCGACAGATTCAGTGCTAACTTTATCTCTCCCCCTCCAAAGGACCAATCACAATAGCAGTAGATTGCCAGGCACCCAGTATTACTGCTGCACAGGTTAGAACTGCACTGTCCGAGGCCAAGAATACAGCTTCTATGGGACCTGACAATATCCCTGGCTGTGTTCTACATGAACTACAGAGTGTGCCCTGTTCAATCACAGCCTCACCTCAGGCTTTTTCCCTATCAAATGGTGCACTGCTACAGTCATCCATCTCCACAAAGGCAGAGCGACTACAGACCCCTGGAATCATCGTCCAATTAGCTTGATGAGTCTGATATGCAGAGCTATGGAACACATCATCATGGACCTAATAAATAAGGATATAGGGAATACTTCAGAATATCTTTTCGTGGCCCTAGATGTCAAGAATTTATTTACAACCATACCCAATGATTCTGGTATACAAGCCATAAGAGAGGTTCTTGTAAGTAATGCTAGTTTCAGGAATGATAGACAAATATTGATTGGCCAACTTTTAGATCTAGTATTATACAACAACATCTTTATGTTCAAGGATAGATGCTATTTACAAAAATGGGGGGTTGCCATGGGCACCCCTTGTGCCAATACATACGCAAATTTAGTTGTCTATCATTGGGAGAATAGCTTTCTTTTCAATAGTCCACATTTATGAAAATTTTACTTTATAAAAGATTTGTGGACGATATCCTAATCATTTGGGAGGGGACCACTTTAGAGTTTAAAACCTTTTTTGCTTACCTAGAAACTACTACCACATTTTTAAAATTTACCATGGAGGCATCCCATGATTATATTAATTTTCTAGATCTAACATTAAGGTTTTCTGAGCATGGTACAATTATTTCATCTCTTTACAGGAAACCAACATGGAGAAATACCTTGCTAAGCTATGATAGCATGCATCCTAGGTATATGTTTCCAGGTATAGTAAAAAGTCAATTTATTAGACTTACTAGGATTTGTAAAGAACATAATATCTTGCTGATTGAGGCCAGTAAGATGGAAGCTCTATTTGTAGAAAGAGGTTATGACCGTAAAAAAGTAAGGGATATCAAAACTAAAGTATTAGGTCTCACGGAATTTGAGAGAGACAAAAAAGAATTAGATAGAGGTAATTTTGCCTATCAAAGTAAATATAATGATAAATATTTGACATACAGACTAACCTATACTATGAATTACACCAACGACGTGGAAATTTTGAAGAGAGTGATCTTTAGAAATTGGAATGTTTTGACTATGGATAATTCCACTAGGTTTCTAGTGGGAGATACTCCTAAGTTTAGTTTCAGGAATAGCAAAAATCTGAAACAGATTCTATGTAATGATGTTAATGCTAATAATACATCTTTATGTCCAAGTTACATCAAAGCAGGTACTTATCCATGTGGTTGTTGCAGTATGTGTAAATATATTTCTACCACACAAGATTATCAACATCCCTCAGGGAGATATATTTTTAAACCCAGTTTTTATTCCAACTGTAATACAATGAACGTAATTTATATAGCCACATGTAATGAATGTCCTGCTTTTTACGTGGGTTTGACCAAAAGAAGATTGAGAGATAGAATATATAACCACGACTATGATATAAGGAAGGGTATTGAGTTGAATGCCTTAGCTAAGCATATATCAGAGCATAGTGATCACATGTTTAGTTTTAGGACTTTGCAAGTTGTTTCCAATAATTTAAGAGGCGGAGACACCATGAATCATCTAGCCAGTATGGAATTAAAATGGATTTTAAGATTGGGTGCACATTTATCACCAGGACTTAATCAATATGTATCAATAAAACCTGTGTTGGATAGTAGAAAACACTGATTCATGGCTACTGATATATACTATAAATGGGTGATTTCATCACTTATTTTTTGTACATTAATTTTAAATTCTGTATTATATATTCAGAATTTCATTTTTTAGCCAATTGATTATGCCTTGTTGTTTTTTATATAATCATCCATGAATGTATGCTTGATGCATTGTCATGCCTATAATATCCACACAATCTTATGATATTTATAGATTTTTAGTAGGCAAGGTATTGATTTTCAGTATGATAGCAGGAGTTGTTTTTTCCCTTTATTCTTTTTAAATGTGCCATGACAGCTTTTATTATGTTTATGCTAGTTAGTTAATGGAATTTTACAAGTAGTTTTTTTCATCAGTATTATCAACTAATTTTATTTTATTTTATTTCATTTTATTTTTCATCATGATTTTCATGAGCAATATACCTTTGACATGTAAACAATATATTTCTTTAGCGTCCCCAAAGTTCAAGTACAAGCGGAGGAAATAAAGCCCAAAATGTTCTTTTTCCTTTTATTTCAAATCCAACAAACGACAGGTAGCTCCAGAAAAACAAGCAAATTGATTCTCCAAAACAATGTGTTTGGTGTTTTGGAGAATCGATTTGCTTGTTTTTCTGGAGCTACCTGTCGTTTGTTGGATTTGAAATAAAAGGAAAAAGAACATTTTGGGCTTTATTTCCTCCGCTTGTACTTGAACTTTGGTGAGTCTTGTTTTTGTGCTTGCCTCCTTTTGGACTGTGAATATTTCTTTAGCGTGCTTTATGCATTTCAGATTTACTTAAATATTCAATCGCTATTTTTCACCGTTTACTTCTTATATATTTGTATTCAGTGCATATGCTGAGTAAATGAGCATTTGTTTGGCAGTTAATCAATTGTTAAGTTGATTGTCCTTTAATTATTTAATTGCTTTATTTTAGCGCCAAAATTCATATAAAAAGGTTGTTATTGATTATTATTACTACTTTTGATGAAGCGTAGAGTCATCTACGCGAAAGCGCTTAATCTGTGTGTTTTTTATACCAAATAAAGAACTTCGTTTTGGAATACAACAGTGGTGATTTTTCCATCGTGGTGAAACCTTCTGTATATTTCATTCATTGATATAGGGAATCTCCAAACCCTGGATCCTACACAGTTTGGATTTGTGAAGGGTAGATTATGCCTGCTCAAATTGGTCGACTTCTTTGAGTCAGTCACCGGAGCTGTGGATGAAGGCAAGTTGGTTCATACAGCCTTCCTTGATCTGGCAAAGGCCTTTGATACCATTCCCCACTCAGAAATCATAGAAAAACTCACTAAGCTAGACATCAACCCCTATATCACTAGGTGGGTTGCAAGTAGCTGACTCCAAGTCAGACTGCCGACCAGTCATGAGTGGAGTCCCACAGGGTTCAGTCCTGGGACCTCTCCTGTTTGGTATCTACTTCTCTGAAGTCCAGGCCAACATGAAGTGACTCTGGCTGATAAAGTTTGCAGAGGATTGCAAGCTGGGAGCTATTATTAACTCCCCAAGTGATGTTGACATCCTACAGAAAGGCCTCAATGAGACCAATGACTGGTGTCAGAACCATGGCCTTAAGCTCAGTGCCAAAAAATGTGTCATCATCCCCCTTGGGTAAAACTCAGTTCCCTTGAATTACCACATTGATAGTAGTCCACTGAACACATAAGGCATTATAAGAGATCTGGGAACAGAGGTTGACAGCAACCTCTGTTTTGACCACCACGTTGCCACTGTGGTCAGAAAGTCCTTCTATGTGGCACATCTCATTACTAACGGTTTTGCATCCAGGAAGAAAGAGGTTATTGTCTCCCTCTACTCTTCCCTCATTAGGCCAGTCATCAAGTACAATGCCCCATTTGGCATGTACCTCACTAGACACCTGCAATAACTTGGAGAGGCCGCAAAAGTACCTCACAAAGAGGATCCTAGACCTTAAACATTTGTACTATATGGACAGACTCAAAAAACTCCAACTATTCTCTGTTTCATATCACCTACTTAGAGGCGATCTCTGCTTGACTTACAATGCCATGTCTGACCCAACTCTGTTAGAAATGCTACATCTAAAGAAATCCCAATCCCTCCACACCACATGCTCCGGAGATCTCAACCTCATTACCACAATCAACAGAACATGCTGGAGGGACAGGTTTATAACCTAGAGACTACCCATGCTATGGAATAGACTTCCCGTCCATGTGAAGCAGAGCACCTCACTGGCCTTCTTCAAGAGAAATATTGATGAGTGGATGGAAAATAGAAAATTCACCCCAGGGATAACTCCAGTGGCTCTGCTCGACAGATGCACTAGGAACTAAGGTCGGGTGGCATGATGCTAGGGTAATCCTATGGACTAGGCTTGTAAAGGCTCCAGGGCCATTAGCCTAGTACACACCTATGAGCCTATTATTAGCAGAGAGGAGTAAAAGATATCTAATTGCATTCTATAGTACCTATAACAAAAGGTTGGTCCAGCAGTAAGAATGAGTATCAACCAAGAGAGAGAGAAGTGCAGATAAAATCCAAAAGTTGGTGGATTCATATACTAAAAAGACCATGATGTGGGGGGAAATAGAGAAAGTCCAGACAGTAATGATAGGGAGAGATGGGAAGCCTAAGGATATGGTAGGAAATAAGATGTTGAGATGAGAGGAGTTGGGATAACGGAGATCAACTGAACCTATCCAGGGCTAGTACCTAAGCATAATCAAGTACTGGAAAAGTAGGATTTGAGTATTTTTTTAATGGAAAGAATTAGTAGTTAGTCTTATAGTAGTTTGTAGTGAGTTCCAGAGTTTTGCTATGGAATTTGAATAAAGTGCTTCTCCTGCAGTATTGTTGGGTGTAGTAACATTTAATAAAGATTTATTACTTGAGCATAAGACACGATTGCTTGCATAAAGATGTAGTAAGCCTCAGCCAATTGAGTTTCTTTAGGGCTCTGCATTGCTGAGATCTATAGGTAGAGTCCATGGCAAACTTAGTGATTTTGTTCAAGTTGTATCTTACAGGCTTAATCATGTGACTAGACTTTGCTGTACTGTTCATCAAGTGCAATAGCTGTGCTCTGAACTGATCCTAGCTTTGGATAAATGCTGTAAAAAAAAACTCTCAGCAGTGGGCAACTATTAATATTTCCTCTTCTGAGACTTACTACTTGTCAAAAGGTACACTCTGTTATTGATGTACTTGGTGGTGTACTTGTCGCCCACCATTGTACCACATAATGTCAATAACCAATCCTGTTTTGACATCTAAGAAGCACAAAGTGTTCTGTGGTCACCAGATCATCAGCCATGGCCCACAATGGTACTGCTCTTGCTGCCTGCAGCATATGTACAGCATGCAGCTTTATATATGCTTGCATTTCTATCCAACTACCTAAAGACTGTGTGGGAAGCTGAAGGCATTCCTCATTTCATAAGATACCATCTTTGGATAACAGCTAGCAAAGGGATCAGTAGGGGAAGTTCTTCATGTGATCCCTGGTCAGATTTGAGGTGAAGTGATGGGAGAAGATAAACATATTCAGAAGACAGACTTTGGATAAAACTACCTCTTACCAAGTCTGTAGCTGTGATTGCCTCTAGGGTTCTATACTACGATAATGAATGATAAAAATAGCGAACGCTCTTTTATTGAACACTAAAAGTCAAAAGCACTAAATGCTGAACACACGGAACGGCAATTTTATTCCCCAGGAAAAAATTCCTGGGATGTTTTTGAGTCTTTGCCATTTCCTCCACTGTGGTGCGATCTTGGAGTTAGTATATTTAAGTAGGAGGGTGTGGGGGGCACAGCTAATGACCATTACCAACTGATGACACTGAAGAGCAAAGGATGGATCCCTATGCCCAGGTCTGCAAGCTTTAAGTGTTCATGCACTGTTTCTTAGATTTCTTCATGTGCATGTTAGACTGACCCCTTAGAGGAACATATTTTGATGCCAGTGCATATTCCAGCACAGGCCTTTCATGATACAGTGCCATATCTGGCATACACTTCCTTGCACAGTAATGGCACTGTACTAAGACCTAACCAGGCATGTCACTGGGTTCATTCTTTTTGAGTTCTCACAGACCATATCATTCTGGAGCTAGAGCTAAAAGACTGGATTTTTCTGTCTGCTTTCAAATTCCTCTAGGTTGGGTTATAAGATTCTTATTTCAGAAAGATTATGTTCAAATTCTTAATGTAACTTTCTTCTAGATGACTCCCCCCATTTCATGTTGAAGAGCCTAAGAGCCTGAGGCCTGTAGCACTTCCTATGTCTGCCTAAAAGAGATGTTCAACCAGTATTTAGGGGAGAATGATGGTGAGTGCTTCGTAATCCCATATTGTTTATTTTTGTGACTTGGAAGCACCCAGGTTATTTTTTTCTTTAGGAGAATGCTAGCTGCAGAAAGAGTGGTCCAGTTTAGATTGATATGCTGGCTGAGGACCCACTCATTGCTGTCAGAATGGCAGACGTGTCAGTATTGGGTAAAATTAAATTTTTTACCACTTTTTAACTCAAATTATGCCTTATGCACTTTAAAACAAATTGTGCTGAATATTGCAGCAAAATGAAAGAAGAAAGTAATTTATAGGTTCATAGGAGGTTGCTAGGCTATTGGCCCTAGGGTCTTTATAAGCCTAGCCTTGTTATACCCTTGTTCCCTTATTGACCAAGTTGTATGGTTTATATTTGCAGCGTGAGTCTTTGATCAGCACTGACTGCCTTTATGCAAGAGCGACATAGGTGACACCCCCAGAGTACATTTATGCCACCCATCCAGTTGTCCAAGTTGCACTTAAATAGGGTCATTGAGGATGTCTGTTTTATGTGAATTGGAAGTTTGTTCCAGAGGAGTGGCAATCTCTGAGAGACATATCTGTCTCTCCAGCATGTCCTGTTAATGTTGCAGGCTAGGTTAAAATCCCTAGAGTGAGTGAATCTTGTCCCATTTGACTCGAGGATGTGCAACATATCCATTACGGCAGGTTCTGAGACTGCTCTGTATGCCAGGCACAAGTCGTGTCTCAACAGCCTATAAGATACAGAGTACAGTGGCAGGGCCTTCTGTCTGTCCATGTAGGTCATGTTTTGAAGGCCCTGGATTTTCTTGGTGAGAAACCTCTGAGGTCTCTCCAGCAGCTGCAGGTGTCTGATGAGGTACATACAAAAGAGAGCATTGGTCTGATGAGGGATGAGTACAGTTGAGTTATAACATCCTTAGCTCTGGATGCAATGCCCTTATTTATAAGATGTGCAACATAGGCATCCTTTATTACCACTGTGGACTGGTGATCGAGTTAAGGTTGCTATCAACCTGCATTTCCAAATCTCTCACCACAGGGTTTCAGCTAAGGGGGGTACTGTTAATAGTGTAATTTGCATGTACGTCCCCTTTACTGAAAGGGATGATGACACATTTTTTTGCATTCAGTTTAAGTCCATGGCTTTGGCACCAATCATTTGTCTGTGTAAGCCCTTTTTGTAGTATGTCAACATCACAGGGGGCCTGAATGATTGCACTCAATTTGCAGTCACCTCAAGTGAATCACAGTACCAAAATCTGGTTACTACTGACTGTATCAGCTTTATTTGGCCGCCTAAAGTTGCGGTGATGACAGTATTACCTTTTTGAGTGTTACTGATGTTGACCTTAATAGAACTGAGTAGAGTTTTAATTTTTAATTGGATTTACAATTACTTAGAAAAGCCTGCAAGTAAATGGGTCCCATTGGGGAGATCACCTTTTCAGAAAATCAAACTTCTGATGGTCGGGACCATATGATCAACTTTCTGAAAAGTCAAAGCAGTTGCATGGAGAGCATGGTACAGTGGGAATTGGGGAGCTTACCATGTCCCTGCTGTAGTGCAGTCTGTCAGTTTGTATATATAATTAGCAGGAGGTATGGGGTAGGCTGGGGGAGCCTCCCATGCAAAAACAGAGTTTTATTATTTTTTGGTTTTCAAAATTTGTTTTCAAAATGATGGTACTTTAATAATATGATCTTGATGTTTTGTAATTTAAATGTAACAACATAAATCCATAAGTAGATATGTTGAAGGAGAAGAGATGTGGATAAATGCAACATTTTAATTGTTTTTCTATTGCTGTTAAAGCTATCATTGATGGTGTTTTTCTGTAGGATAGTTAGCCTGACAGCAGTAAGTTTAAATACATTAATTTGACCATATTTTTGCACTTTTATGTGGCTTGGTAGAATTAGAGCTTTCTTGACTGAATCAAGTTGAGCTGCATCCCTGTGATCTTTGTTTTTTTATCACAGTTTTCTGAGATGCACACAGTCATTATGGTCATTATGGTGACTATAGCTGTTTTACACAGAGGCAGTCTGTGGATGAGTGACTGAATTCTGCTGTCATTGGATTGTAGTTAAATAGCTGATTTGGTTTGGCAGGGCTACTGTGAATTTGTGTAAAACACTTTGAAGTACAATACGGTCATTATTATTTTGATTAGTCAGATATCTGAACTGTTAACAATAAAGTGGCTATAATTGGTTTGTATGGAGACAGTCTGTAGATAAAAAATAAATAGCTCCTTTTGTCATTGGTCCACAGTTAAACTGTTATTACCCTAGCTAAGCAGGGAAACTGTATGTGTGAATCAAGGTGAACTACATTACCGTGACCATTATCGTTATAATCAGATATCTGGCGTGTGCACAGTCAGAAAAGTGGCTAGAATTGATTTGTACAGAGGCAGTTTATGGGTGAAAGTGACTGAATCCTCCTAGCATTTGAGCACAATTAAGCAGTCATTTATTTGGTCTCTGTGGACTACTGTGTGTTTCTGTGAAGCATTTTTAATACATTGCTGTAGCCATTATTTACAGACACCTGAGGTGCACACAGTCAATAATGTGGTTTAATTGGTGGATGTTAAGGCAGTCTGTTGATGAAAGTGAATGACCCCAATATAATTTTATAATTTTAGCAATTGTTACATTTTGGCAGGGGTAGTGTCACTGTGTGCTTGTGTGGTTGGGGTGTGTGCAATGGGATGTGTGTGAGTAAATTGTCATTGTGGCTGTTACTTGTTGGCATTTTATATCACCTCTTTGCAGTCAAAGTAGATGTACTGTATGAGAACTGACATATTTAGCAATGACAAACTCTGGGTGCGAAGGACTGAAACTGGTGTCTGATATTTTACTAACATGATATACTAGCAGTAGCAGCCCATGTTTTGACTTTGAGTGTTACTTTATTATTATTCTTATGTCAAATATTTTTTAATTAATTTCACAACAAATGCATACATTTTCCTTTGTTTTTGTACATGGAGATGCTTACCTCATTATATACACGCACACACACACACACACACACACACACACACACACACACACACACACACACACACACACACACACACACGCACGCACACGCACACGCACACGCACACATACACACACAAACACACACCGCCACCACTGAAATCCATTCAGAATTCAGTATCATTTACAGGGTGAGAGGGGCAACTTCCCTGGGAGTAAAGAGATGGGGGCATGATCAACAGATCCAGAACTCTAATGCAATACCGGCTTTAATAGTAAAATTGTATCTGATTTAGTTTTCCATGAATACAAAAGGTTATATGATAGGATTTTAGACAAAATTGACAGGAGGTGCAATGGGCTTTTCTTGAAAAATAAAAGGAAGCTGGACAGGGATTTTAAACATTATTAAGAGAAGACAATATATCCTACTTCTAGCTTGCTTCCCATATATCAAGATGGTAATAATAGTAAAAATGATCACAACTCAGGTTGCATAGTAGAGACTACAGTGAGGTAGGCTATAATGGTTATAGGGATGGGGGAGTGGATGATAATAATGGTTACAGTGATGGGGGAGTGGATGATAATAATGGTTACAGTGATGGGGGAGTGGATGATAATAATGGTTACAGTGATGGGGGAGTGGATGATAATAATGGTTACAGTGATGGGGGAGTGGATGATAATAATGGTTACAGTGATGGGGGAGTGGATGATAATAATGGTTACAGTGATGGGGGAGTGGATGATAATAATGGTTACAGTGATGACGTTTATGAGCAGGATTTTCAGAACCCCGATTGCTTGGAGAGATCAGCAAACAGGAATTTTCAGAGGAGGTGCTCTCACCCAAATTCTATGGTACAATTTCAGAAGGGTCGTTTGAACCACGGGAGAGGAATGAACAGGAAATAGTTTCTACTAATTGCCAAATTGTTAATACTTTTGAGGGATTTAACATTTACAATTATCCAAACAAGAAAATTACTAAAGATTATTTTGTTTTATTTTTGGAAGGATTCACAATTGTACCTAATAGAAACATTGATGTAGTGGATAGTATGGTTGAATTAAAATTGTTTACGAGGAAGTTGAATTTTAATATTATGTTTTCAGGTCATGATAATAGTGTGCATCAGGGTTTGATTTATGCTGACAACAGCATAAAGAGAAAAAAGTATTTTCAGTCTCTCCCTCCACCCTTTATTAAATGTTTTTGGGAAGGCTGCTATGGAGGATATTTATAGCATTTACACCGGTAAGCACAAGTTTTGTACTAACCTTACCCGGGATGAGGTTTCTTTGTTTAATCAACTTAGGATGGATGCTATGATCCATATTATGAAACTAGAAAAGGTTGGAGGGGTGCTTATTTTTAATGTTGAAGATTACTCTAATGCTATGCAAAAAATTCTGTTTGATGAAAATACATATGTTCTGGTATCCAACAGCAGGATCAATTCATATTTAGAGGAGTATATATTAAATCAGAAGATTTCCTTAGAAATGTATGAATTTTTGGTTAACCTAAAACCAGTTATCCCCTCCCTTTTTTGGAATTCACAAAATTCATAAAGATGTTACCAATCCACCGTTTAAGCCTATAGTCTCTGCTAGTTGTTCTAAGACCCATCCCTTGGTCATTTTGATAGATAAATGGCTGAAACGTGGTAGATGATACATCCCATTTAATTAAAAACTCTTAGGAATTCCTTGGGCATCTTAAAAAAGATGTATGGGTTAAAGACCTTTTATTTGTGACTCTGGATGTCAAGGCTCTTTTTTCGGTTATTCCCAAAGATGTATGTTTGAAATCTTTTGAAAACATGTTATTTTCATGTTCCTCTCTCACTCATGACCAAACAACCTTAATTGTTGAATTAATGACATTTATTTTAGAAAATATTTTTGTGTTTTTTGATGGAGAGTACTTTCAGCAGATAAAAGATGTAGTCATGAGTGTGGCATGTGCATGCCAACCTTGTACTTTTGGGTTGGGAATCTAAATATGTTTTTAATAGTGTGTATGCAAAAAAATTACACTTATACCTACATTTTTTGGATAACATTTTTAATTTATGGAAAAGTACTTGTGTAGAGGTTGATAATTTTGTAAATTATATTAATAGTACCACGAAATATTTTAAATTTGTCTACAAGTGTCATCCAGTAAAGATTAGTTATTTGGACACACTTATTTCTCATTGTAAAGATGATTTTAAGTATAATATCTATCGTAAGGATACTTTTGTAATTCCTACCTGCATTATTCCACTAGTCATCCCATACCACAAAAAAGAAGTTTGGTTAAGGGGCAAGGGATTTGTGTAGCTAAGATGACCTCACATCATGAGGTCGTCCATCAGGGATGAATTGTCAGCACTTGGAAATATGTTTTATGCTAGGGGTTACCCTAGGAGTTTAGTGGATAGTATTATTGAATAAGTTCTTAAATAGTGGGATGGTAAATACAAACTGCTTCTAGGTATTGGTTTAGACTGTAATAAGGGTGCTTCAGAGAAACCAATTTACAAAAATGCTTGTGTTATACACTACAATCAATATTCTAATGAAATTAAGGAGGCTATTAGAAAAAAATGGTATATTTTCAAGGCAAATCCAGACATTTATAGTATGGTAGGATTTGAACTGTTTATTACAAAAACTGCTGCTAATTTTAAGAGACTATTTTAGAATAGCCCTAATAATGTTAAGGGGAATATGGGAGCAGCAGCCTGTGGTTGTTGTAGACAATGATCTTTTATTATTAAGGAAACTGAAATAACATTAGACAATTCAATGAAAACTAAGACTGTGTTTTTGAAAGGTAACTGCAATACCAGTAAAATAGTCTGTTTGGCAAAATGTGAGGGGTGTACAAATTATTAAATAGGTAAAACGAAACATACATTAAAAGGAAGAATTTATGAACATATAAGTGATATTACAAATGAG
The DNA here is from genome assembly GCF_019279795.1 of Protopterus annectens. NCBI lineage: Eukaryota > Metazoa > Chordata > Ceratodontiformes > Protopteridae > Protopterus > Protopterus annectens. The sequence continues at coordinate 10,992,183 of NC_056735.1, forward strand.
AAAGAAAATACTGCGCTGTACAAACATTTCATTACTTGTAGGAATTTTACTAAATTTATGTTTGGGATAATCGAACAAATTAACTTGGATCCCCGAGGGGCTGACAGGAAGAATGCATTAAATAGCAAACAACTTTTTTGGCAGCTTAGGGTTGCTGCAATGTTTCTTCCAGGTCTAAATGATTCTGTATATATTGTGCCAGTACTAAAAACTAGGGCTAGTATATTATAGGCACAAGTATTGAAAAGCAAAAGATGTTTTTGTTAATGATATGTATTCGCTAGAAAGGTATAGTTGTTTTTCTTAATTATTGTACATAAAAATATAGGATTATTATTATTTGACAGTCTGAGATCTAAGCAGTTTTAACGTAATTCATGGTTGGCACAGGGTTAATGTATTTATTATGTGTATATATTTTCTTTATTTTTGGTTTTAATTACATAATCGTGTAAATATCTTAATTGTTTGATTAATGCATTTTAATTTATAACGATGGTAATAGGTATTTAAGAGATATATAGATAGTAGGTCTTTGTATTCTGATGAAGTCCCTAGTTCATTTGAGACAAAAGTGTTCAATATTTGTTATTGTTTTATTAAAGGAGTGATTTTTAACTGTTGTGACCCTCGTTTTTCAGTGAGTTATTTTTTTTTTATTTTGGTTATTTGTAGCTTTTACAAGGTGCTTGATGCTCAAAAAAGTACTTATATAAGCAGTCATTTCTCCTTCTGCTGATAAACCATCCAAGTTACTGTCTTCTTCCAAACATCTCCCCTCTGACAAGGGCAACAAGCAATGGACAGGTATGGCAAAAAGATTTATACCTTGACCACCCTGGCTTTCAGAGCCATAAATTGCCAGAGCCATATGACCAGGTATGTGCTGTCTCTTTTGTCTAAACTTGACAGTGTTTTGATTGATATGCCTGACTCCGAAGCTTAGGTTTTTCTGCTGTTTATTTATTTATTTATTTGAGTTCAACTTCTCAGGTGGTTTGTATAGCTCACTGTCAATTAAAGTGCCCAGGTTCCTAATGACGGAGTCAACTTTCAAGGAGGTGTCACCTATGTGGTAGGTCCATGGATGCCCAATTTTGCCAAAGAATACAATGCTGCATTCTTTTGGCATTTAGTTTTTGACCATGGTTCAAGCAACACTTAGTGCATGTTAGTCCCTGCTGAAGAATCTGGAAGACATTTGGGGAGTTAATGACAACTCAGAGTTTACAGTCTTCTGCAAACGTGGTCAGCCACAGGCCCCTGATGCTAATCTTGATATCAGAGAAGTAAGTAGTGTGTCTTACAAAATCATAACTACATGTGCAAAAGTGAAAAACTGATATTTCATTTTAAATGATGTAGTAAAATATATTTTTTTAAATTTGCAAAGTGACATCTAAACATTTGAGATGCTATTGTTTTCCTGCATGTGTGCTGTTCAGTAATACAACGCATTGTATAAAGCTTGGTATCCACCTATCTCATCCTGAAATATATATTGAAACAATACAGATGTACTGGTATTCATTGGTAGGGTCAAACTCAAGTTAGAATGGCCATCAGAAATGACCAGACTATGGCATTCCTTATTATATGACTGGCCATTAACATTCAAAAATGAGCACCCTGATTGGTCAGCCCAACCAGCTTGCATGTTGTAAATCGAGCATATACCAGTGGAAAAAAGTCCAGTCGCCTGGACTTTCTTCTATTAATATATGCTACGGAAACTCTATGTATGTATGTATGTATGTATGTATCTGTCTATCTATCTATCTATCTATCTATCTATCTATCTGTCTGTCTGTCTGTCTATCTATCTATCTATCTATCTATCTGTCTGTCTGTCTGTCTGTCTGTCTGTCTGTCTGTCTATCTATCTATCTATCTATCTATCTATCTATCTATCTATCTATCTGTCTGTCTATCTATCTATCTATCTATCTATCTATCTATCTATCTATCTATCTATCTATCTGTCTGTCTGTCTATCTATCTATCTATCTATCTGTCTATCTATCTATCTATCTATCTTTAAATAAACTTTCAAAAACCGGAGACTTCAAAAGAACTGAATAGATGGGACAGAGAAAAATAAAAGTATAATCAGGTACATTATGCAAAACTAGAGAAACGTACCTGATTATCCCTTTATTTCCTCTGTCCCATATGCTGAAAGTCTCCCATTTTTTTTTTAATTAAAAAAAAAAAAAAAAAGCAATGGAGATCTTCCTTTCTACGTTGCTTCATTTACACAGCACTGATGTACTGCATTAGGCTGGGAATGAAAGCCCCACATGCATGCGCAATAAACTAAGAAAGCCCCAGGATACTGGGGAAAAATGTGGAAGAGCAGCACAGCACCATTATACAAGGACATTATTTAAGAAAAGTAAGTAATTTTTTTATTAATTAACATCATTGTGTAATAGCAATAAGCCATGGCTGGGTGTGGGTAATGCTGATTTACCCATGTTTGGCTTTGTTTGGTCACTCAGGCTTTACCCTCATGACCAAATTGCACCAACTGTGGGTAAATCCAGCATTACCCACACCCAGCCAGGGGTTATTGCTGTAATAATTGACAATAAAAGCATAGTTACCTATTGTTTTCTGACTAATGTAGAAATCTTCAGAAATCTACATTATTTTTGGTGAATATGGACAAAAAGGGAATCTGTTATTTTGAAGTAATTTTTTTATATTGTTTAACATTAAAATGATTTTCATTAAAATGCAACATACAAGTATACATTACCTTTGAAGACAGGAATGTAATTTAATTGAGCTAACAGAGTATTATGCCTAGAAGATTTCATTTGAATGAGTCAAACCTTTTTGAAGATGCAGGCGTTTATATACAGGAAGCAAAAATAGGTACTATGTGCTCCAAATTGCTTTGATCCACATAATCAGTCAAAATATAGGTTTATGTATTTGATGTTTTAACCAGTCATTATTTAAGCAGTTAAAATCCCCATAAGGACTGCATTTTCATTGAGTTTTACGTCATGGACTTTAGCCAGGAAACCCTCATACAACAAAGATAGGCAAAACAGTCAGCAGTTTGGGGAAAGTCCTGTCCTGAACATGCTGAGTACTGCCTGTGGTTGTGAAGATGTGGTAGAACAGTTAGTGGTCTCATAAAACCTTTAAGGTCTCCCTTTTATGAGCATAGACTGATTTGGATCAGCTAAGTCAGCACTGCCTTTCATTTCCTTATTCTTTGTGTGCAGTTGATGTTGTCACACTAAGGTCTAGGATGTAAAGCCCTTTTTTATTGCCTTCTTACAAGCATGACTTGATGGATCCAACACATAGATCAGAAACTTGAAAAATGTTTTAAAGTGTATCACAGAGCATCTAAAACCCTGTAGCTTTGGAAGCCCAACAGCCCATTGGTCTAATTTAATTATTTCCACCATCACTTTTTAATAGCTCTTCTTGAGGGCATGCCCCAGTTGACCAAAGCTTGGGGATTTTTTGACCGTTCATAGTTTTTCACTGCATGGTACCCCTAAATGCTGTGTATGTAGGGACAGTTTGTGTATCCAGTTATAGTTCAGGTCTCACCTTGGATCTGCAGAAAATGAAATGGGTATTGACCATTTTGAAGAGTCTTTTATGGTTCCACAGCTTTTCTTCTGTGCCAGTTCATTTCTCCAAGAAGAAGCTTGACCATTCACTAGTTGGTTCTGTACCCATCTGCAAGGTTTCCCAGGAAGCAGACTTCACAGAGGCCACCACAACAATCTTACTAGCTTTTACAATACTGCAGTTTAGGTGGGCCTCACTTGTTCCACCCTTGTTCATGCATCACAAGCCTAGACAAATAATAGCACTCGCCATTAATGGGAGAAGAGCATGATATGAAACATTGCTATATGGGTCATTGCTTCAAGCTGACCACCCACAGAAGACAAAGGAGAAAACTTAAGGTCTACTTCTGCTTTCTTAAGATGCAGCTATGGAGGGTGCCACTGCAGGGGGTCTCAGTAGGGGTACCGCATGTGTTCTCAGACTGGGTCTGAAAAGGTGTGAGAAGGGAAGCAATCAAAGTCCAGGTACTGGTCTTAGCTTCCTCCTGCTGAGCCTGCTGATGCAATGGATTCATGCTCATTATGAGGTGAGAGTGCTGCTTTAACTAGAGAACAGTGAGCATGCACCAGACGTCATAGCTCCATAGGTAAGTACTAGGTTAGCTACCCTTGTGGGCCATTTTAATCCTAGCTAATTTCCCTTTTTTGCTCAAAGTAACCTATCCTGTTTGGCTGTAGATTGGTCTTACCCTTCCCATAGTTGATAATTATATATTGCCCCTAATGAGAATAACTGGCATCATACCATAGATAATTTGAGGGGACCCATGCATGGGATAAAGCATTTAGGAGCTGCCTTTGTCCACTAGTAGTATAGGGGGAAGTCTTGCAGTAAACATTCTGTTTATCATCCATAGATCTAAGTTGTGCTTCAATATGGACAGGGATGAACTTTGTTTTGTGTGGGTGGGGTATCTGTTCCAGAGCAGCAGCGTTCTCTGCAAGATACACCTGTCCCTCCAAACTGTTCTGTTGATATTGCACAAGAGGTTTAGATCCCTAGACTAAGTATGTCTGATGTCATTTGACTTACTGATGTGCAGTAAATCCATCAGTAATGGATGGAGGATGCCTTGTATGCCAGACAGAGGTCACCTCTTATCAGTTTGTAGGCCACCATGTATAGTGACAAGGCTTTGAGTTGGTCCATCTAGGACATGTTGTTAAGGCCTTGTATCCTTTTAGTAAGGTACCTCTGTGGGGGTTCCATTGTTGCATTTGTCTTAGCAGATGCATACTAAGGGGGACATTAAATTCAATGATTGGCCTAATGAGGGCCAAGTAAGGGGGGGGGCAATAACACCGCTAGATCAAGACACAATCCCTTTGTTTCTAAGCTGTGCAATATAGAAGGATATTCTTACAACAAAGGACACATACCAGTCAAATGTTAGGTCACTGTTCACATAAGTTTCCATTTCCAAAACAACTGGATCAACTCATAGAAGTGTGTTGGAAATGTAGTAGATGTCCTTCGATTTTCATGTTGCAGTATTCATAACCTTTGGGTTAGCCTCAGCCTAGCGACCCAAATGTCCGGCCAATATACAAAAGCTTTAGTCACTGCAAGGTACATGGGACGTCTGCTGTTGGCTGTAGAGTGTGTGGGCCATAAAAGTGACGTGTGCACGTACCTTCCTCAGAACTTCTCTGACGCCAGTTGAATGTCAGCTCATCCTGCCGTTTCTGCCATTGGATCCTGCAGTTTAAAGTTAAGTACCTTGTTGGGGCCTTTTCTTGTTCTTTTTCTTTGGTCACTGCATGTCTGTCCAGGTTCATGTCTTCCAGAGAAGGAAAGTGTAGATGTAGATGTCAGATCCCCCATAAGGACGTCCACAACCTATGTCTGTTCTGCCTAGGGCCAAACCATGATCATAAAACCTGCGAGATTTGTCAGGCCTTTGTCCCAAAGACTCTTCACAGCCTTCTGCACACCCTTAATATCTGCCTAGAGAACGAACGCCTCAAACATCTTGCTATTGTGACGGAAGGGCTGTCTGGCCATACCGCCGAGCCATCAAAAAGAAAGCCAAAGTTACCAGGCCTGAGCCTACTGCCGCACGTCTTCCACCCGAAGATTCCCCTGTGGCAGATCTACAACTGGAGGAGCATATGGAACCAGCCAGCTCTGGTATAGTGGGTACAGTTCTGAAGGCCGCAAAACTAAGGTCTGAAAGGATGTCCATTGAGGTAATGCAGATGTCGGATACTGATGATGAGGGGGAACTCGGCTCACTGTGGATGTCCAGTCTGATCCTTCCACCATTAGTGAGGCTTCTGAATCTAGGCCCTTCAAGCCTGTTTCTTCTTTAAAAATGAAATAGAAAACCAAACACGTGTCTTCACCTCCTGAAAGCTTGCCTGATCGGCAAGCTTTTTCTCAGTGTTTGTTCAATGCCTTTATGGCCCTGAGGCCTTCCATGGTTGCTTCTCCTCTGGCTTCCCCTCCTGTTATCAGACTTTAGAACCTCTTGCAATAGAGGCCGGAGACTCTTCAGGTTCCTCTTCAGAGGATTCTCTGTCTTATGCTTCACAAATGCTTTCCCCTCTACGATATGCCTTCCCAGAGGAGGACTCTGCTGAGATGGTTTCCCCTAGGGAGGATCTTACCTTTGGAAAAAACGTCTCTCGGATGAAAGAGTTTTTTTGAGTGGGACTCCACAGAAATATCTGAAGTCCAAAAGAGGTATTATGAACTCCTACAAATGAATACCCCCTTCACCTTCTGCCATTCCATCAGCCCTACCAGCCTTCTTAGATACCTTTTCTGCAGCATCTAAAAATCCTGAATCCCAACCCCCTGCTCCTAGAAGGCCTGATAGATTTTATAAGGTCCCATGAGGGGCACAATTTCTTATAAAATGCCCTGTTACAGATCTGGTACTATTTCTGTCTTTCCAGACAAACCCTCCAGACTGCTACCCTCTATCTCTGTCCTTCTTTCTGATAAGGACAGCAAAACTATAGAAATAATTGGCAAGAAGGTGTACACCTCTGCCACTGTCATTTAGGGCCATCAACTACCAGACACATATGTCTAAGCACTTCCTGGCCCTTTTGACTCAGGCTTCAAAGCTCTTGGATGATCTACCTGATTTGGCCACAAAGTTGCAAATCTCTAACCTGATCTTCTTGTCCTCACAAGTGACAAGACACTCAATCAAATGCAGTTATGATGCTGCAGAGGCCTCGGCCAGATCTGCAGCCTCTGCCTCACTGCTCAGAAGGTGCTCTTGGTTGAGGCCACAACCTCTTCCTGATGATATTAGGGCTAAACTTCTTGATGCTCCCCTGGATAATACTGCCTTGTTTGGCATCCAAGTGGCAGAACTTTTCAAAACCCTTCAAAAGAAGGGAAAAGAACTAATGGATTGAAACATTTGTTTGTGTCATCTGTTCCTAAATTCCAAAGAAATTATCCTACCAAGACTCAGTTCATTAGAAAACATTCTGTTCCTCCTCCTGTTAGGGGCAAAAAGAGTTTCAGAAAGCAGCAGCCACCTTCCAGGCCTGCCTTGACACCAACCCAGAAACCTCTGTTTCAGGACAAGACAGGTAGGCTGTGACTACCTTACTCTTCCTCCTCCCCCACCAGTTCCTATAACCCCTCTCCCAGAGACACCCTCACTGCCTCCCTTTCTGAAAAAGCATTACCTCAGACAAGTGGGTCTTGTCTATCATAGAAAAAGGTTACTTCATGACGTGGACCATTCCTCCACTTTTAAGAGGCATCCCACAGCCACCAAAGGACCAGCTGCCCTTATTCCAACCAGTCTTGGACAGCCTCATCTTTCAAGGGACTATCCAACCAGTCCCTGCATCAGAAAAAGGAAGGGGCTTTTACTTCAAACTTTTCCTGGTCCCAAGAAAGGACGGCCCTTGGAGACCCATCCTGCATCTCTCTCATCTCAACCTTTTTCTTCAAGTATCCAACTTCCTCATGCTCACACTTCAGACTCTATTTCCACTGCTAATGCCTCAGGCATTTTGGCCACCTTGGGCATCAAAAATGCCTACCTGCATATTTCCATCTGACCCAAATACAGGAAGTACTTACACTTCTCTGTGGGTTCCTCGCATTTTCAATTCTCTCCCTTACCCTTTGGACTATCTACTGCTCCAAAGGTATTCACCAAGTGTCTGGCTCCAGTGATAGCCTATTGCAGGGTCATAGAGATATAGATTTTCTCTTATCTGGACAACCTCCTGATCCAGGCATATTGTTACAGTACCCTCCAGAACCATTTACAGACAGTAATTTCTGATCTGCACTCCCTGGGTTTCACCATCAGCTTCCTCAAATCCAGCCTAAACCCCTCCCAGGACCAAGTCTCCCTGGGGTGCAGAATCAGGACAGATGTTATGATGGCATTCCTCCCACCTCAAAAGGTGGAAAGCCTGAAAGGAATACCTGTTGACTGTCACCCACGCCCCTGCAGTAACAGCAAGAGAATACGTCAGACTCTTAGGGCATATGGCTTCTACAATCCCCATGTTGCCACTGGCAAGACTCCACATGAGGAAACTTCAGTGGTACCTGATGTCCACATGGAGCCAACACTCCCACCCCTTGAACCACACCATTTCCTTCCTACCATGGTTAAGGAAGGAAATCCTTTGGTGGATGGATCAAGTCTCTCTGAACTCAGGTCTTCCTTTACAACCCCTCACTCCAGTGCAGGAAATGTACACAGATGCTTCAGACCTGAGTTGGGCAGCTGCTATGGGCAGCTTGAAGGTGCAAGGCACATGGACAGGTCCCTTCAAGAGGGAGCACAAGAGATGAGGGCTCTTATCTTTGCACTGAGGGCTTTCCAAGATATTCTGAAGCAAGGGCCCCTGAAATTGTTGATGGACAACACTACTGTTCTTTGGTATGTGAACAAACAGGGGGGCACAAGATCATACTTGCTATGCAGACTTGCACTCCAGGCTTGGGAATTGGCGGTCCAGCATGGAGTCATTCTGCAGGCTGTCTATATCCCCTCAGCTCAGAACACACAGGCAGACATCTTGAGCAGGTCCGTGTCACAATCCCACGAATGAATGCTACACAGAGCTGTGTTTTTGGATATAGTCCATAGGTGGGATACACCACAAATAGATCTGTCCCCCCCTGAAAAGACAACTTCCACAGTTTTGTACCAGGGCACCCAGCCCCCCTGGAGAGGGTGATGGACGCCTTCTCAATCTCCTGGAATGGGATGTTTCTGTATGGATTCCCCCCTTCCCACTCTTAAAAAAAGTCCTAATGAAAATTCAGCAGGACAAACCAAAAATCTTGCTGGTGACTCCCTTTTGGCCAAGACAGCACTGGTTCCCCTCCTTCTGAATTTATCCAGGGGCAATCATTACAAATTACCTCACAGAGAGGACCTACTTACACAGGGCAAGGAATCCTTAATCCATCCCCACTTGGAATCTCTGAGCCTACCCTGTGGGTGATAAAGTTTTGATTTCTTTCAGACACCTTTAATCTGAGGACATGCTAAATGTCCTACAGTGGGCCAGGAAACCCAATACTAGGAGATTCTATCTGTCAAAATGGAAAAGGGTCTCTATTTGGTGTCTAAAAAGACAGCTAGTCCCAATTCAAGGAGAGGTTCCCTTGGAGAATAGAAGGACATAGAGTAGTTGTGTAAAATCTTACCATAACCATAAATGTCCTTCTCTTCCATGTTGCAGTATTCTCTCCTACCCTCAGAAAAAAAGGCTTTCCTGGATGATTCAGGACTTGTGCAGCTATCCTGGGACTGGGGTCCAACTGGAGCATTCATTTCTGAGAAAGGTACATGCAGACATCACCTTTATGGCCCATGCACCCTATGGCCAAAGTCAGATATCCCACGTACCTTGCAGTGACTGAAGCTTTTGAATACTGGCCAGATGTTCAGGTCGCTAGCTGGAAGCTAACCCAAAAGTTATGAATACTGCAAAATGGAAGAGAAGGAGATCTATGTTTATGGTAAGATTTTACACAACTATTCTTTTCCTGGGGTAGATGACTTAACAAAGGATACAGTAATGCATTTTGTAGCATTTAGTTTCAGTCCATGATTGACACCAGTTATTTATTTGAATCAAACCTTCCTGCAGGATGGCTAAGTCATTTAGGGATTCAGTGACTGTCAGCTGACAAGAAGAGCATAAATGGTTCTGATATGAGTCTTTCACAGGTATTATTCTCTGCATGGACTTCCCCAACACCCTTTGACTAGCTCAGCAAGAAGGAAGAGAAGCCCTGTGTCATTCCATTAAAGAAGTGTTTTGAGGGATACAGTGTATATAAATTCTAAGTTCTGGATTCTGTTTTTTTCCTATGCATTGGAAGCATCTGGATTCTTCTTCCTTTGCTGCCAAGGAGGAGGAGGATTTCTGCAGATCTCAAATAGAGTTTGGAAATATCCTGACCAAACATGCCTAAGCAGACTCCTCTGTGCTCTCTTCAATCCAGCATAGGTCCGAGAGAAGCAACACCTTACCACCCAGTAAGAAATCTGAGACTTTGGACAGAGTTGATAAAAAAGTTTTCTCCTTTCCCACATTGGGATTTGGGGAAATCAGCTAGTTGTTTGAGCTCTACAACTTTCAGTCCTCCTTTGCAAACCAGACAACAGAAGAGTTATCGGGTCTTCCTGAGTCTGGGATCAAATGAAAGTTGCAACTTGTTACTATAACTTTTACAGTGAACTTCTAAGTTGTCTTCTGTGATTGTATCTTTGTTGTGGCTGTGCTTAAGAAAGCAGTCTCTGGGCTAGATGTGTGAAAGATGGCATTGCTCAGTCTCCCTTTCTTTTAAGCATAAGTTCCAGCGGGTCATTATGGATACAACTTTCTGGGTAATATGCTGCATGATCAGATTTGCTGGTAACTAATCAAGTACCATCAAAAAATGAAATGGGTGGTGACCACAGTGGAGGCCTTGACTGTTTAGATTTCTTTCCTTCAAGCTTCAACCTACCCTCTCAACATGGTCTACCCACTCCTTTGTGGCCTCTTCTGTAAACTTAAATGTGGATAGGCAGACACTGATGGTGAATTGGTTAAGTACAACCAATGATTGATGTAATCTCTTCCCCACTGCATCCCTCTCATCTTGATGCCTTTCTCAGTCCTTTGTGCAATGCTGATGTGTTTGAAGCTAATAATTTTGCCTTTGGTAGCCCTCATCCTGGGTGTCAGGCTCATAATCCCTATGGGACTGCCTGCCTTTCCCACTCTGAGGGCAATCAGAGATTGCACCTATCCATATCTGTGTTGATGGCTATCACACTAGTCAGGTTGATAAGAATGGCCATATCCAGAGGCTGTACAATTCCATATTAACCCAGCCAGCTTCCATTCCCTTTCCATATATATCAACCCATCAGAAGGATGTGGATAGAGTAGAGGTTAAAAACCTTCTAAACAAAATAACAGCTAATAACTCTGACCAGACCAGAAAGTGTCCAGATTTTACTCAAGGCTCTTTTTTTGCTTCAAAAAAACAAGATCTCAGGCCCATATTAGATCTCAGTGGACTAAATGAGTTAATTCCAAAGGTAAAATATTGTGAGGTCATGGTACAGTCCATTCTTCCATATTTACAGGAAAGACTGAATTTACCCTTTAGATTTCTGGATGCCTACATGCACATCATAATTGCAAACATGTTTAGGAAGTTCTTAAAATTTTGGGCAAGAGTCATTGTCCAGTTTTGGGTACTGTAATTTAGTTTTGTCATAACCTCCAAAGTGTTCACCAGATGCATTTCCACCATAGCAGTTCATCAGAATCTGTTGGGAACCAGGATATTCCCCACCTTAGATGAATGACTCATAGCAGAGGCACTAATTAAAGCCAGAGAATCTCTGCTTCTATTATTCCAGTCTTTGAGTATTTTGCTGACTACTAAAAATTCCAAAATGGAGCCATAAAGAGTAGTAATAGTCATATGATGCCACTTGGACACTCTACCAGACAACACTAGCCTTCCCCTAAGACAGTATCTCCACTTTTCAGCCTGATACGCAATCCCTAATACCAGCAATTACAATAACAACAGCAGCATGTCTCAGACTTTTAGGTATTTATGGTAGGATTGTCTTCATGACCCCTTTTGCTAGACTTTGCTATGGGAATCTTTCAGTAAACATTATTTATGGATCCCATATCTTTCCTGGTAAAACTTTTTGTGCCTATAAATAGCACCTTGCATTGTCGCTTTACTACCCAAAGCTAGCTCTGGGTAATCCCCCACAGTGACAATCACCTCAGATCTGTCTGCTTTTGGGGATTAATACATTGTTTATTGCAGTTAATTGAAGGAATGAAGTCCCAAACAGTGGCCAAATTGCAAATAAACATTCAGGAAATGAAGGCAGTCCTCCTGACACTACAGGCTTTGCAGAATATTCTTTAGTCTGGATAGCCATTCCTGTTGACAATATGGATGAGGTATGATATTATCAGCAAGCATTCCTAGCCAATGTGCCGGCAGGCCATGAATCCGTCAGAATGGGCTCATTTCTGTCTGTGTTTTCTAATAGCAATATATTTTCATAGTCAAGCTAATTCTGTAGTTGACAGGATCAATTGCTGTCTTCTGATGCGCCATGTGTAGTCTTGAAATCTGTTAGTGGTGAGACCTTTATTACTGCAACATGTTTTCCTGTGAAACAAAAAACAAATGCAGCAGTTTATTCTCTCTGTCTCTCTCCCACTCAAAGAATGACTTCCATGACTCCTGTATGCATTTTTCCCATTTCAGCTTATTTCAGAGTTACTCATGAAAGTCAGACCTACCAAAGTCAGAGTCATACTTGTAGTATGGTCAGTCTGGTTTCTCCTGATATGGCCTCCACTAGAGGAGAAACCTCTCTACTTAAAACCATGCTGGACTTGTGTCTCTCACCTGAGCCTTCTATCCCAGTGTCCAACTGCATGGTTAATTCACTTCTAGTAATGGAGAAGGGACCCTGCTTACCCACCTTTGGTGGTACAAATTTTGACTTCTGTCCAGGGAACTCTCAACTAAATAACTTGCAGCAATAAATGAATGAAGTTTTCCTTTTGGTTGATATCCAGAGGGGTTGAATCCCTTTATGACTGCAGTTCCAGCTGCTGTGCATTATTTATCTCTGATACATGATTAAAGTATAAGCTAAGCTAATCTTCCTTGAAAGTACCTTTAGCTGCTGTTTCTAATTTTCATCAGGGATTAACCCACTTTACCTTAGCATTCTTAATAGTACATAAGGCATTTTTCAAGGTTTCCTTTATTACTAAGAACACCAATAAACAAACCAGTCTGATGTCCTTTTCATTTTTCCTCACAAATGGGTCCAGGATCTGACCCTCAGATCTAGCTCAGCCACATCTACAAGATTTCAGATCCAAAACTCAAGCTCCTCCCTCTACCCATTATGCTCTAGACCATCCCCAACTCCCTAGATCTTGTATGCTGCCATCGTGACAATACGAATCAAAAACATTCGAGCAGTGACAGTACAATTTCTGTACTAATTTCTTGTTCATAGGTGTTTACTAGGTTAACGACTACCAGGGACTTTTCAAGCCTAGCCATGCATCCCAAATCTCTGATAAGTTCTGGTTACCTTGATAAGCAGGGGTTTGGGAGATGAAACATTTACAAGCAGTGGCCTGGGAGATAAACCATTTACATGTTGCCTGTGTCCATTAGAGAAATAGGTGCCAAACCAGGGATGAAGTTCTTGTTCCCCATCCAATTGTCCAAGATGTAAATTTAGCTGGTCCTTTATCTATCTTATTATTATTAGAATTAGCATTTCTTTCTCTCTTCCTCCACCCACTTGACTAAAATTACTGCTGGCATTAGGGTTTTTTGACTTTCCATATCCCTTCCATTCCTTGTGCCTTCTTGGCACTCTTTCTCTTTACCTTTACTTACATATCTATATCTATATATCTATATCTATATATCTATATCTGTATATTTATATCTATATCTATATATCTATATCTATATCTATATATCTATATCTATATCTATATATCTATATATCTATATCTATATATCTATATCTGTATATTTATATCTATATCTATATATCTATATCTATATCTATATATCTATATATCTATATCTATATCTATATATCTATATCTATATCTATATATCTATATCTATATACTTATATCTATATCTATATCTATATATCTATATCTATATCTATATATCTATATATCTATATCTATATCTATATATCTATATCTATATCTATATATCTATATCTATATATCTATATATGTATCTATATCTATATATATATATATATATATATATATATATATATATATATATATATATATATATATATATTTATCTGTATGTATAATTTAAAAAAAAAATAGAAATTTTGTGTGTTTAGAATACAGGTTTATCTGGTTTAGTTAACATTGCTTAGCGTGTACCTTCCTTAACCTCTTAGGGTTTGTTTTTGGCTTAGTTACTGATGGTGATAATGTCTGAGAAAGAGAAGCCCACAGGATCTAAGAAATGCACTTCTTGTGGGCATAAGATTCCCATTTCTGATGTTTACAAGAAGTGCATCTACTGCCTGGGCCCTGAGCATCTCAAGACCACCTAGGAGATCTGCACCACGTTTAATGCCAGGGGTCTTTCCAACCAGGGCAAGAAGCTTATACTTAAAGGTTTGCTTCCAGCCTCTTCTTCTTCTTCTGGGACTCAAACTCCCTCTAAATCTTCTGAAGGCTTCATGGATTCTTAGAAAAGAGTCCTTCAGAAATCTCTGAGGGCTTTGCTGGAGCCACCTGAGAAACTCAAGAAAGCTTTGGATCCAAAGACCATGCCACCAATCTCGGATCCACAGGGCTTGTCGGATCCAACAGCCATCATTATTATCAGTAGCTCTCCACTACCATCTTCTTCCTACTCGGATCCCAGGTCTTCCTAGGTTCATAGGTGTGTACTAGGCTAATGGCCCTGGGGCCTTTACAAGCCTAGCCCATAGGATTACTCTGGCATAGTGCCACCCAACCTTAGTTCCCAGTGCCTCTGTCGAGTAAAGCCACTGGAGTGATCCCTGGGGTGAATTTTCTATCTCCCATCCACTCATCAAGATTTCTCTTGAAGAGGACCAGTGAGGTGTTCTGCTTGACATGTATGGGAAGTCAATTACATAGCATGGGTAGTCTCTGGGTTAGGAACCTGTCCCTTCATCATGTTGTGTTGATTGTGGTAATGAGGTTGAGGTCTCTGGAGCGTGTGGTGCTGAGGGATTGGGATTTCTTTAGATGTAGCATTTCTAACAGAGCTGGGTCAGACATGGCTTTGTAAGTCAAGCAGAGATCACCTCTAAGTAGGCGATATGAGACAGAGAATAGTTGAAATTATTTTGTCTGTCCATATAGGACAAATGTTTAAGGCCTAGGATCCTCTTTGTGAGGTAATTTTGCGGCCTCTCCAGTTGTTGCAGGTGTTTAGTGAGGTACATGCCAAATGGGGCATTGTACTCAATGACTGGCCTAATGAGGGAAGAGTAGAGAGAGACAATGACCTCTTTCTTCCTGGATGCAAAACCCTTAATAATGAGATGTGCCACATAGAAGGACTTTCTGACCACAGTGACAATGTGGTGGTCAAAACCGAGGTTGCTGTCAACCTGTGTTCCCAGATCTCTTATAATGCCTTCTGTGTTCAGTGGGCTACCATCGATGTGGTAATTCATGGGAACTGGGTTTTTCCCAAAGGGGAAGCTGATACATTTTTTGGCATTGAGCTTAAGGCCATGGTTCTGACACCAGTTGTTGGTCTCAGTGAGGCGTTTCTGTAGGATGGCAACATCACTCGGGGAGTTAATAATAGCTCCCAACTTGCAGTCATCTGCGAACTTTATTAGCCAGAGTCCCTTCCTGTTGGCCAGGACTTCAGAGAAGTAGATGCCAAAGAGGAGAGGACCCAGAACCCTGTGAGACTCCACTCATGACTGGTCAGCAGTCTGACTTGGAGTCAGCTACTTTCACACTGTGGGTTCTACCTGTGAGCCAGTTTGCAACCCACCTAGTGATATAGGGGTTGATGCCTAGCTTAGTGAGTTTTTCTATGATTCCTGAGTGAGGAATGGTATTAAAGGTCTTGGCCAGATGAAGGTAGGCTGTATGAACCACCTTGCCTTCATCCACAGCTCTGGTGACTGACTCAAAGAAGTTGACCAAGTTGTGCAGGCATGATCTACCCTTCACAAAACCAAACTGTGTGGGATCCAGCGTCTGGAGATTCCCTATATCCTTGTTTATTAGGTCCATGATGATGCGTTAAAGCTATGGAGCACATCATCATGGACCTGCTTAACAAAGATATAGGCACTCTCCAAACTCTTGACCCAATACAGTTTGGCTTTATCAAGGGGAGATCCTGCCTGCTGAACCTGGTTGATTTCTTTGAGGCAGTCACCAAGGCTGTGGATGAGGGTAAGGCAGTGCATACAGCCTACTTCGAGCTAGCCAAGGCCTTTGATACCATTCCTCACTCTGGTATCATTGATAAGCTCACCAAACTAAGCATCAATCCTTACATGACTAGGTGGGTTACAAATTGGCTCACAGACAGGAGCCACAGAGTGAAAGTTGCTGATTCCAAGTCAGACTGTTGATCAGTCACGAGTGGAGTCCTACAGGGCACGGTCCTGGGCCCTTTCCTGTTTGGCATCTACTTCTCAGACATCCAGGCCAACACAGAAGGACTCTGGCTGACCAAGTTTGCTGATGACTGCAAGCTAGGAGTCATTATCAACTCCCCAAGTGATGCAGGCATCCTACAAAAGGGCCTCTCTGAGACCAATGACTGGTGTCAGAACAACGGCCTGAAGTTTAATGCCAAAAAATGTGTTATCATCTCTTTTGGAAAAAACTAATTTCCCATGAGTTACCATGTTGATGGGAGCCCACCGAACACTGAAGGAGCCATAAGAGATCTGAGCACCCACGTCGACAGCCACATCACCTTCAACCACCATATTGCCACTGTGGTCAGAAAGCCCTTCTACGTGGCACATCTTATAACCAGAGGTTTCGCATCCAGGAAGAAAGAGGTCATCATCCCTCTCTACTCATCCCTCATTAGATCAATCATTGAAAATAATGCCCCATTTGGCATGTACCTGACCAGACACCTAAAACAGCTAGAGAAGCCACAAAAGTACCTCACGAAAAGGATCCTAGGCTTTAAACACATGTCCTACATGGACATTCTCAAGAAACTTCAGCTGTTCTCAGTCTCTTATCATCTACTTAGAGGTGATATCTGCTTGACTAACAAAGCCATGTCTGACCCAGCCCTACTTGAAATGCTACACCTAGAAAAATCCCAATCCCCCCATGTCACACACTTCAGAGATCACAACCTCATTACCACAATTAACAGAACATGCTGCAGGGACAGGGTCATCTCCAGAAGACTGCCCATACTCTGGAATAAGCTTCCCATTCATGTCAAGCAGAGCACATTGCTGGCCCTCTTCAAGAGAAATCTTGATGAGTGGATGGGTAACAGAAAGTTCACTCCAGGGATCATTCTAGTTGCCCTTCTGGATGGGGCACTGTGAAGTAACATCAGGTGGCACGGTGCCTGGGCAATTTTGTTTGGGCTAGGCTTGTAAAGGCTCCAGGGCCATTATTCTAGTACACACCTATGAACCTATGAGCTCTGAGCCTGTCATTTCTGCTCCTCAAGGTCAGCCAACTATGGGAAGCCTCCACACTTGCTCCCTAGAGAGATTCTCCCTTCTCCCGACACCCCTCCAGAACACCTCATGGAAGAGGTCCCTCAACAGAGAACATGTAAGAGGAGGCACATGGACTCCCCTTTGGAGTTTCTCACAGAAGACACCGATTTTGATGATGGAGAAGGATCCTCCCACCTGCCACTTGATGATGTCTCCTTTGGGAAGTCATCAAACAGAAAGGTGGCTGGTCTTCCCAAGCTCCTTCTTCTGAGGAATCAGTTTTCCTGGAGACTTTCAGAGCTGGCCTATCTATGTCTTATGTGACCCCCCCCCCAGCGGATGAACTTACTGACCTAGTTTCCCACCAGGCTTGGAAGGAACCAGACACTGTCGAGCCCATCCCTAAGCTCACAGATAACTTCTTGGTTCCACCTTCAGACAGACCTCACTGGAGCAAGGGAATCCCACTCATTTGCAAACTTGTGGCAGTGGCCACTAAAAAGGATCTGGCAGAATAAAGCTTCTCTCTCCATCCACCCAAAGCTCCTCTGTCCATCCACCCAAAGCTTTTCTGTCTATTCACCAAATAGGGAGCCCAGAGCAATGGACAGATTTGGAAAGTGTATATATGCTCAGCCACATTCACACTGAGGTTGTTAAATTACCTGGCACATTTTACTCACCTACAGAGACAATTTGATCCAGGAGCTTTCAAACTCTCTGAGTCCATGTCTATGGAGGATCTCAAGACGGTTTCTCCTCAGTTGGCTACTCTTTCGTCCATTACCAGTTCATCGATGAGGCTGATCTCCCATACTGCAGAGGGCACCTCAAGAGCAGCCGGTTCAAGCATAGCCGTTAGGAGACATGCCTGTATGAGGCTATGCAACTTTGTGAATCCCTTTAAGGAATCTTTTGTTAATGCTCCTTTGATGGTTCCTCCTTGTTCAGGCCATCAGTGAAGGACACGCTCACCAGCAGCAAGCAGGAGGGGAAGACCCTGTCTGCCATTGGACGAAGTGGTAAGAAAATGTGGTTCCAGCAATCTCAGGGACCTTACCAGGACTCACTCAAGGATACTTCCTCCAGAGGCAGGTTTCAATGGCAGTCACCCCAGAGGGAGGGGGCGGTCCACAAAACTAGGGCTTCAGAAAATCCATCTCTGGTAGGGCCTATCAGCACTCCTGAAGCACTACCCACTTTCCAACCTCTGGAGGCAGTCGGGGGGGGGGGGTCATTTTACCCTGGACACCTGGACAAATATCACAAAAAATGCATGGGTGCTAAATATAATATCCAGAGGTTACTACATACCTTTTTCCCTTCCACCTCTTGTCCCAAGGAAGAAACTCCCTGACATTCCACCTAGTCAAAGGGAATACTTAGCTCAAGAGATTCAAAAGCTGCTACAAAAAAGAGTCATCAAGGAGGTCCCACCCAAACAAATAGTATACAGAACTTACTCCCACTTCTTTTTAGTGCCAAAAAAACAGGGGACTGAAGACCAATTCTGGATCTAAGCAGTCTGAATCAGTATGTAAAGAAATCAAAGTTCTGAATGGTTATGGTTCAGTCCATCCTGCCTCTTCTGCACAAGGATAATTGGATGTGCAGTATAGATCTCAAGGATACTTACTATCACATCAGAATAGACAGGCACTCCAAGAGACACCTGCACTTTTGGCTGGGAGCCAATCACTACCAATTCAGAGCACTGCTCTTTGGACTCGCAACAGCCCCCAGGGTCTTCATCAAATGCATGACAGTCATGGCAGCTCACTTGAGACTCAAAGGATTCCAGGTGTCTCCCTATCTCAACGACTGGCATCTCACCTCCCCAACCAAGTTTCAACTTCTACATGCCAGGGATTACTTGATTCAGATCTCCAGCTTCTTTGGCATTTCAATAAACTATGCCAAATGAAATCTGACTCCTGTACAGATTCTAGAATTTATAGGAACTCAACTGATTACTATGACTCAAGTGACATAATTACCTGTTCATCGCATCACATTATTGAGAAATCAGGTGCAGGCCTTACTTTCTCGTCCATCTCCTGCAGCAAAACTAGTGTTACAAGCACTTTGGTCAATGTCATCTGCAATTCTTCTAGTTCCTCTGGCAAGATTCTTTATGAGAATCCTTCAATGGACATTGGCGGTGCAGTGGTCTATTCTTTACCAGCCACTGTCATTTCCTATAAAACTCAAGTCCAACTTGCAAATGTCATATTTGCTGGTGGATCCAGTCAGACAACCTGTTTTTGATGGTCATTCTCCCTTCACCCCCTAATCACCATAGTGGCCATGGATGCTTCCCACCAAGGGTGGGGATGTGGGGCATTTCATGGGGAAGATGGTTCAAGGTATGTGGTCCCCTCAGAGACCAAGCTGCATATTAGTGTCCTAAAGATGACAGCAGTCCTTCTAATGTTGCAAGCCTTCCAGGAGATTCTCCCTCTAGGGACTATTGCAGTCCATACAGGGAACATGCCAGTAGTCTGGTACATCAGCAAACAAGGTGGAACCCAAGCCTACCCATTGTGCAGAGAGGCCATGAGGGTCTGGGAACGAGAGATCTCTTAAGACCACTTTCTCAATGCAGTGCATGTACTAGGGGAAACCAGTGCACTGGTAGACAGACTTAGCAGGTCCATTCATATTCCTCATGAGTGGTCCCTCAATCAGACAGTAGCAGATACAATCTTCAGCCACTGGGGGTAGCCTTGCTGTGACCTATTTACTTCACCCCCCAACAACAAGTGCAGCAAGTACTTCACTCTGATCCCCCCTCCAGGGGAGTCACTGAGGGACCGATGCTCTAATTCATGATTGGCTCCAGGTTCTCCTGTACTCCTATCCCCCTATTTCTGTGAGTCTGACATTGCTACAAAAAGCAAGCAGGCTTAAGAACTCAGTCATCCTCATTGCCCCCTTCACACCTTGCCAGGTTTGGTTCCCCTTCCTCCGGTATCACTTGAAATATCCTCCATGGATATTGGAGCCCACTCAGGATCTCCTATCTCATCCATTAGGAATGCAACATCCCAATCTCCATGCTCTCAAGCTGACTGCATGGTTTCCTCAGTTCCAGTGACAGTCAGATGGTCCAGGCTTGCTTCCCCAGTTCATGACATTATCTTAGCCTCTCAGAAAGCATCCACCAAGAAAGTTTACAAAAGCAAATGGAAAAGATTTTATGTTTGTGCTTCCAATCAGAATATTTACCCCTTTTCAGCTCCTACTTGGGCCGTTCTCCTCTTTCTCACTAATCTTTTTAAGGAAGGGGCTAGTTTTTATACCACTAAACTTCAGTTGGCAGCCAGATCCAACTTCCATGCTAGAAATGAATCATTATCTCTGGCATCTTCCAGATTATGTAAAGCTATCATGAGGGGAGTCTTCCTCCTTAGACCTCCAGTAAAAGATCCCTGTCCTCCTTTGGATTTGATGGTGGTCCATCAAGAGTTAACTCAGAAACCCTTTGAATTGGCTGACAAATGTGATAGGAAGTTTCTTTCTTGGAAGACAATATTTTTAGTAGATATCACTTCAGCTAAAAGAATTTCTGAGCTCCAGGCCTTATCGGACAGGCCTTCTTACATTATGTTCCATAAGGATAGAGTGTTATTTCGAACCCACCCTTCACTTCTGCCAAAAGTGGCTATGGAGACTAACATTAACTAGTCCATTCAGTTACCAGTTTTCTTTCCAAATTTTACTAATAAAGGCGAATATATGCCTCACCTGCTTGATGTTCGCAGGCAATTATGTTTTTATCTTCATAGAACAAAACAGTACAGGAAGTCTGATTGGCTGTTTGTGTCTTTTTCCCCTAACCGCTTGGGTCAAGCAGTTTCTAAAATTACTCTAGCCAAATGGATCACTGATTGTATTTTGCTGATTTACTCTCAAAAAGGTTTGGAGTTGCCTCATTCTCCTAGAGCTCATTCTACTAGATCTATAGCTACTTCATCTAACTTTTCTTTAAGAACTTCCATTGATGAAATCTGCATTGCAGCCACTTGGTCCAAGACTCATATCTTTGTTATGCATTGCAAGTTAGACATTGTGTTCAGAAGCAGAGCTTCCTTTGGTTTGACAGTACTCTGATATGTCCTTCCTTGAGGGCCTCTAGAGAGTTACGTAGCTGGGGACTCTGACCCATTCATGAAGAAGAATGAAAAGGACAACATCAGATTTAGAAGTTATGTACGTACAATAACTTGGCATTTGTGTTGTCCATTTTCATTCTTCTTCATTTTCCTCCCAGCCACCCCGGCCCTGTCACTCCTAGAAGGATCTTTGCACGATATTGGAACCATCATGTTCCAGGTTTGAGCCTCAGTCTTTCTTTGTGTCTGTTCTGTCGCTAAAACACAGTAGGGGTAAGTCATCAAACTTGATATGAGGAGTTGGGGATGGAGTAGAGAATTATGGGTAGTGGGTGTAGCTCGAGCTTTGGATCCAAAATCTTGTAGATGCGGCCAAGTCGGATCTGAAGACTGGATCCTAGACCCATTTGTGAGGAAGAATGAAAGTGGACAACACCGATGCCAAGTTATGTTAAGTACGTAACTTCTAAGCAGTTCCATGAGAATTAAATGTCATGTTAAGAGAAGTTAGCATCTCTAAACATATGTAAGATCTTTCCCAAGGGTTCCTTTTTACTGAGACCCCAAGTAAAAGAACTAGTACCTTTCTAAGGTTTAAATTTCATATTGGAGAAGACAGTTTTACCTCCATTTTAGCCAGCCCCAGTGTGGAAACACATTTCCTGGTGGCAGTTACCTCACTAAAATAACTTTCTGAGTTATTCTGACTTTAAGTTCCAAAGTACTGTAGTTTATCTTTCACTAAGACAGTGTCCTTACAGAGCAGTCCTTCCATGCTGAAGGTTTCCACAAAAAATAGTCTGAATTAATCTATCAGTTTATCAGCCTTATTCCCTTCAATATTCCAATTAACAGAGAATATATTTCACACTGCTTAGATGTTAGACAGATTTATATGGACAGAGTGAAAGAATTAAAAAAGGATTATCAATTATGAACTTATGCACTAAATAGAATGTTTCAAAAAGTTTTCAAAGTCGCATTGTCTAAGTGGCACTTTCAGACTGAATTACTTTTTTTCCCTTAAATGCAATAAAAAATTACATACACGACCTAAGGTACATTTTAATAGAGCACTGGCTGCCTCTGAGTCATTCATTAAAAGTGTTTTACTAACATTGTTTTTGTGCTCTTGCAACATGAGCTTTTCTGCACTATTTTGCAAAACACTAAGCTGGCTGTAATGTCATGGTCTAGGATGGAGTTCAGGGCTGCTATCCTGTCATGTTACCACTGAATCTGAAAAGCTTTGGACTATGCCTAAGATGTTGAAGTAGATGAACTGCATCATGTAAGATATGGAAAATACATACCATAATGATTTATTTTCATGATTCATGTTAGTTCACTTAAATAAACCCATCCTGCTTTCCTCCTGTCAATGAACAGTGAGAACTTGAGGGATTTATATTTATTTATTTATTTTACATTTGTTAACCGGGTTAGTCTGGCTGAGCTTTTGGCTCATTTTCAGCAGAGACCCGGGGAGAAAAGCTCCTCAGGACTAGAAAACAATTTATTACATTTTAGTAACATCGTAATAACAATCAGCTATAGCTATATTTTAGAAATTATGTTTCTTCTCTGCATTGTATGTGTGTCTGGGTTTATTCTGGGGCATTTCAGAGATTCAAAGATTAGAGGAGGGGAAATGAACATTTTGGAAATACAGGAAAAGTTAGTGTCTGAAAAAGTTTTTCATGTGTCAAGCTGACAAGTGCCTGTGATAATTAGTCGCCAGATGATGAAGTGGACATTTTAAGTAAATGGCTTTCATTTATGTTTAGTTGCTCAAGGATGTGAATGATGACCAGTTGTCATGAGTAAAAGGCATTGGAACCTCACAGTAGTCTTTTGGTGCCAAAACTGGTCTTTGGGCTGGTTAGGGATGGACTGTTCCAGTGACCTTACTGTGAGCTATTCTTTGCTGTAATCAAATCCATTGAATGGCCAAATGATGAATGTTTTGTTAGTTAAGTACAGAGCTCAGCTGGGCTAATCCCTTGTTCAGGGAAGTTGACCCCAGGACTTATTGGCAACATATGTCACCTACGACTATGGGCATTGTTTCTTTCTCTAAAAACTCTGGAAGGGACATTAATATCAGATTCCATCCTTCCTCCCTCAGACAGCCAAACATCAGTGCTGCATATTAACAGGCATGGCTACATACAGTTGTTTTCCATTATAGGTGGGACTGGAGGTCTGGCAATGAGCCACAGACTGTGTGATCAGCTGACAGCTTTTTACATAGTAGCAGAAGTGACTGTAATGGCAAGACTTCTTGAAATGCAGCTGCAGCCATGTCCTGGCAATGGTTATTTGGCAATTTTTTCTGGTTAAAGTCTTCCAGGAATGAGGCATCTCAGAGACAGAGCTGTCTGCATTGTGGGAGAACAAGCTTTTCTTCTAGACCATCCTATTTTTCCAAGAAAAAGCTTGAAATGTCACCAGTTGGTTCTTCCCCAACTGCAAATTCTTCTAGAAGGCAGTCTTCACAGGGGACGACCTTAGCAATTCTGACCAGCCCTTAGAGGCCTTCACATTGAGTGGGACTCTCTTTGTGCTTGTTTCATTCTAGATGTCAATAAAAGTCCAGTGGGATCTGAATTTGGAGGACTTCTGTAATGGGTAAATATTGGACTTTCCCCTTCTGATATGGAAGACTGGACACATTTCTTAGTTTTGTCATTCTTATGCTTTTTAAACACCTTTAGCAAACATACATTGATAAAAAAGAAAACATATTAACATTTTTTTCATTTACACACATTATAGATTGCATATTTTTTCTTGGGTCTATATTACAAGATCAAAACTTTAGTTAATTGAATAATTAAAGATCGATCTTGTAATATCAAAACCTAAAAATCTCGACCGGCCGATTTAACCAAGGGAAATACTTCCCTTGGCTGTTAGTGGATTTTGCCCTTTTCTCCAATTTGGAGAAATATCGGAGTTGGTATATTTAGTTGGGGGGGGGGGGTATTTAAAGTTTTTCTTTTTCATGCGGCCAAGAGAAGTGTTTCCCTGGGTTAAATCAGCCATTCGAGGTTTTTAGGTTTCAGTATTACAAGATCGATCTTTAGTTATTTGATTAACTAAAGTTTCAATCTTGTAATATAGACCCGTTTTCTTTCTTTATGACAGTTGTCATGCAGTCCACCTTTACATAAATTCAAGTCCTGCCTTCCCTTAAATCTCACTCCTCCTCCAAAACATTATTCTGCATGTATTTTTCCCACAGATTCCATTTATTTCTATATAATTTGCTCCTTTCCTTTTCTAAATATCCTTTTTTTTATCTTTTAAAATATTCAGTATTTCAAATACAGTTCGTTGGGATTTTGATTTCCATTTTGTAGTAATTGCTTTTTGCCATTTTCATGCTTTTTGGTGGTAGTGAGAGGAATGCACAATCTGTTCTGCTTATTTCAGCATGCGAAGGAGAGTTCATGGTGAACATTTTATCTCTTTTGTGGCATAGAATATTCCTATAACCATCTCAGGGCAGTGTTATTTCCGATTCAGGGTCTGGTCACAAAATCCAAGAAGAAAGTCAATTCATTCACATTGCCCTGTGGTGACCAAAGAAGGTTGTTGTGGTTTCAGGCTTTGTGGTCTCAGGTAGTGCAGAAAACTATTTTATTATAAGCCAAAGAAACCTTGTTTTGGATACAAACGAGTTAAATAAGAAACAAATAAACTCACTGAAAACAAAAACGGAACACCACTGCAGCCAGAACGATGTAAAAGAAAAGAAACGCAATTTATTTCAAAACCAAAACAGCGTTTTCGCTTCCAGAAAGCCAGAAGCTTCATCAGCAGTTGAAAGGATTAAAACCAAATGCATTTAAAACAAAGTAACTGGCGCTTGTTGACGACATCACCACAAGCGCCACAATGTTGCTTAAAGGGGCAACAATGAAACTTAAAAGGGCAACAATAACAAGGAGAGCGGGTGAAAACAAATACATAGTCTGCCCTGTAAAACTTATATAAAAGAATAAAAACATTCTAAATGAAATGTGAAGCTAAAAAGTTGTATATAGTAAATATCAATAAACAAGAGCAACTAAATGTACTACTGCATCGGGTCACCTAACAGGAGCAAGCAATATGAAAAAAGCTACATATCAAAGGAAATCAATATGTTAAAGTTGCTATTACTTTAAACTATAGATGGAATAGAACATTCAATGGGCTTAACCCTAGCAAACAATATATGCAACATTATTATTTTATTCTTTTATATAAGTTTTACAGGGCATACTATGTATTTGTTTTCACCCGTTCTGGCTGCAGTGGTGTTCCGTTTTTGTTTTGGATACAGATAACATTAACTCCTACATATTCTGGATGACTTTTAAGAGGTGATTGGAACTATCAGGAAGTTTTCTGCTTTCAGACCTGTTCATTTAAATGAAATGTGTTCTCAGTCTTGGTGAAGTATCTTATGCCACCTTATTCAACTTGTAAGTGGTCGACTAGTTTCAGAGATCTGAACAACTTTTGTTCTGTTATTTCACAGTCATGATATGTATATCTGGCAGTCCTGGTCTTTTAAAGGATAACACTATGGTCAGTACTGGGCAGGGTCTGCATTTTCAGACTTCTTTGAAGACCCCCCTCCGGCTTTGAACATACATTTCATGGATACCTCAGCCTGTTATTAAACCACTTGGTTTACTGACACTGAAGTTCTGTTTGTAGAAGACTTTGCTCTTACTGGTTATCATGGGATCTCTGAGCTTCATGCTCTTAGTTTTAGGGGAATTTATTTTGGTCTTCCACCAGCAAAGGGGGGGATCCATTAGGGACAAATGTTCATTTTCTTCTAAAGGTTGTATCAGATTGCCCTTAATGTAGTCTCCTCTTCTCACTGGTGTCTTTGCAGTGGTGGAATCTATGAGATAGAACATGCCCTTTCTTCACTGGGCATGCACTACTAATTTGTTTTACCTGAGAAGGGTTTATACATAAGAACCTGTTTGTTTCCCTTGCTCCAGAGAGGAAGGAGCTCTCCATGGTCAAGCAACATCCTTCAAAATGGATTGCTAACCACATTTGGTGTTTTATCATTAGGTTACACAATGGCCATTGAAGAACATCTCTGCTAGAGCCACTGTGCCAAGATGTAGCTGTTCGCTTCAAAGATGTCTTCAACAGGAACATATGTGCAACTAGCATTTAGTCATCTGTTCACATTTTCAGACAATGCTAGCAAGGGCATTATTTCAGGAGCTGAACATTTGAACACTTGCCTTTATCATTTCTTAAATTACTGCTTGGATTTGTTTCTACAAGTTACTGACTGCAGAAGATCTCTGAGTTTAGCTATAACCTCTCTCTATCAGCCCCAACATTAGGCATACTTCTTAGCAGAATGGTGTTTGGGTTCATCCTTTCTCTTGTTCCAATCTGCACTTTTTTTCTGACATTTAGGGGTGAATACATGCACCAACTCTGACACACACTGGCATCACACTTCATAGAATCACACTGCCCATGGCCTTTGATCAAGCCAGTTAGCTTCTTCTGTACTCATGGTTTAGATCTCTGTACTGACCTGCATTATGGAAAAGTTCCCATATTTGCTGCCTGAATGCTTAAAGCACAGAAGTCGTCAAAGTATTCATATAGTAAGTAGATAAGCTGTAAATAGTCGCATTATCATTACTGGGCAAGAGGAGCACCATGTAAACTAGTTCTGTAAGGGTCAGTGATTCATCCCAGCACTTGCAGGCAAAGGATGGACAAACTACTATATTGGCTTGCCACTATGTGGACAGCAGTAACTGAAAGTACCCAGAATGATGATGTGTTGGGGACAGCGGTATTCTTCAGGCAAACCCAGGTCTTTGTCAGAGCGCCGTACATATGCCAGAGAAATGAAGGACATGCTTTTGTTGTCAGTTTCTGGAATGGTCCTCTAATCCCTAAGTGTTGCGACTTCCTTCATGACTATGAAGGACTTGAGCTTGCAGCTGCCTTCTGCTTTGGCATTCAGTTGTCCTGTTTAGGGTACAGTCCAGGCTATCATCTCTTGGCAGGAGTGTAGTCTGGGGTAGAGGCACTGTCCATCTTCCTGGGTGACCAATTGGCACATGCCCGTGACTGATCTTATCTTGTCGAAGCAGTACCAGGAGTGAGCTGCATATTCCATTGTTGCATTTTGGACTAAAAACTCTTGCCTAGTCTCCCTCCAGGTCTGATTGGAGAGGGAACATTCTCCAGCAGTGTATTAATGTACAGGTAATGTTCTCTGAAATATGTCTGCCACTTCACTGTAGCATATTAAGCTGCCATTAATATAAGGTTATATTAAAGTATATCTCTCAGATGATACTGCTGCTGCTGTGGAACAGACTCCCCATTCACAAAAGTCAAAGTTCATCCCTGTATATATTCAAGCGCAATTTGAATCTGTGGTTGGGAAACAAAAAATTTACCCCAGGTCTGCCCCATGTATTAGTAATGCACAGAAGCAGCTCTGTAATGTTTTATCATATGCATGGGTCCCCTCAAATTATCGATGGTGTGACCACAGCCATTCTCATTAGGTATTATATATAATTATTTACCATGGGATGGGTACGGATAATATATACCAAATGGGACAGGTTATTTTGAGCACAAAAAGGGAAACTGGCTAGGCTTAAAATGGCCCAAAAGGGCAGCTAGCCAAGTATTTGTATATGAACCTATTAAACTTGGACATTAAAAAAACAAACAGCTGCCAGTTTTTACACTTGCTAAAGAGTGCTTTGCTGATTAGGAATCATAAAATTAAAAGAACAACTTAAGTAAAAGTGTGTGTGTGTGTGTGTGTGTGTGTGTGTGTGTGTGTAGACATTAAATAATCACATAACTTATATTTTGGATGTAAAATACTTTTATCAGAAACAATTACATATAATACAGGAAGTTTGAAACAGGTGGGAAACTATTTTACATAAAAAAAATATTTAAACAAAAGACAGAACAATTTACAAGCAGCCCATTCTCTAAGTACAATAATACCTTCCAGGGTGTGTGTTTTATTGTGTAAATAATGCCCTTCCAGGTGTGTAGTGGCCCTCCATCTGTGGCATCAGGCCTCAGGTGTGGTTATTTACAGAGTAACACACCCTGACAGGCATTATTACTTGGTTCAGGAGAGTCTGCTGGGTTTTCCTACGCCAGCGTCTCCCATTCAGGTAATGGACTTAAGGCATTTTTTTTAAGTCTAATGGGACCTTTCCACACTGATATGGGATTTGACCCTTGGAAAATATGACCTTCTGTGGGCAAACCTCTGACATGCTTAATCTCACATACTGTCTGTCTATATACAAATCACTGCTAGAGTTGAATGGGAGTAGATGATTTCCTCCCCTCAGATTACTAACCAGTGTCTGAGAACTCAAAGACTGTTGTGTCTGAGATAAAGGATAGTTGCCTACCTTCCCTTCCTGACACCTTTCCTGTGGATAACTCTACTTTGGAGAGGTTTTGTGTCTCATAATGGCCAGCATGGACTAGCCTCTGGCCCCCATTTCTTTGCTCTAAAATACCTTAATGAGCACCTGGGAATAAATTTCTCTGTTTAGTAACTTATTTGCTTATATATTGAAAAGTATTATATTGAATATGCAGTCATTTCTTGTTTTGATTCATTTATCCAAAAGAAAAGCACTTTTGTTTTCCGGTATTACATAAAGCACAGTGTGTCACTATGCCACTCTGACACAAATTCTTTAACACAGAACCTGAAGATTAGACTCCAAATGTTGTGATGATAATTTGGTTCTCACTAGTAATGTGAATAAACATTGCTACTGTCAGTAAAAAGCTCTTTTCTATCAATTCAATATTTGCATTGCGTGTCTCATATTCCAAATTTTATAAGACTATCTTCCTGTTCAGTCTAGAATAACTTTCTTCCTTCCTGAAGAAAGTTGGTGTCTAAGTTCATTACAGTACTGCAGAGGCAATTATCTTTATAGTCAGTTAATACATTTTGCTTTTATTATCTACATCTACTGTAGCAAGGACTTGTATTCCTGCTTATAAGTTGCAGACTTCATCAATCAGCCAACTCTGCCAATAGTATTTAAGGCAAGAATCCATACTCAGCTTCCTCTCAGTACTGCAGACATTAATTTTCACATTTAACAATTCGATTTGTGTTTAAAAGTGTCCAGGTAATTGGCGATGCATCCTGACATGTTTGGGCAAACTCATGTATTTAAAGATAGAAGGTCTTCAGTTTCTTTGCTATGCAGACAAGGAAGCACAAAGATTCTGTATGATTTTTATTAATGTGACATTATAGATTTACACATGGTAGTAATAAACATCTGTTTTGTTAAACATAAACATTAAAGACTTTTAGCTTCAACAAATTACATGCTCATGCAGAGCTATGCAGTGTACCGTTATGCATTTAAATCTTAACGCATTTGTAAGTGGTCAGCTTGGAACCTTGTGACCTTGTGTATTCACTGTCATGAGAGTCTGGCAAACCTCTCAACGTCTTAGCACAAAAAATCTAGACAAAGCCAAAAATAATGGGGGGGGGGGGGACAAAGGCCCAAAAAATAGAGACAAATTTTAAATATTGCTTTTATAAACTTAGAAAGTTGCTAGAATTAAGGTTTTGTGTTTTCATGCATTTTCTGAAGGATATGAAGTGTGAAACTCAAACGTCTTTCATTATTTAATGAATTCAGTCTTCACTGATTTGCCATAGAAACACATTTTTATGATGAACAGACCAAAAATATGAGGCAAAAATCTGGACATTCTGTGAAAACGTGTGCAGTTGAGAGGTATGGTGTCTGGCAGGCAGCTCCACCGGCTTCTCAGAGACGAATTTGTCTACTGGTAATCGCCACTACTTGTTTTATTGTCACTGATAAACAGTACGTCCTTACTATGCAAAGAAGAGTAACACAACAAATCTGAGTGCTTGGATTTAGAACCTGTCGATACTTCTGCAGAATGTTAACCTACTATGAAATATTGTATGTATGTGTATATGTGTGCATAAAGGCCTAAAAAATAAAAATTCATGGGCATTCAGAAGCCATGCGGCTGTGTGTGATAGCAAGCGATCATTTGCACAGGGGGCAATGTTGCCATCTCACAACACTTACTTTGATCGAGTTATTGACTGTAATTCCTTCTGTGTGGAGTTTGCATATGTGTGGGCTTTATCCAAGTGCTTTGCTTTCCTCCTCCAGACCCTTGGCACCACAATGTATGCCTGTTGCCATTTATGCTTTTACTTTCATCTGAATTAAATACCGGAATGCTGCACAGAGGGTATCTATTTTTTGTTTTGGTGGGATACGGAGACAGGCACTATTCTCTGATAGGATTTCTATATCCTTGCAAGCATTTGTTTCCTTTGTTTACCACAAACTACTGTTTTGTTAGCTTTAAACATTAAGCTTTAGATGCGACTTATTCTTCTTTGAAAGAAAACAAAAGACTGAATTCCCTTCCTTACTCATTATTTCTTTGTTTAAGCATCATTATATTAAAAGGTTGTAAAAAACAAGCTCTAAGATGCGCTAAAAAACATTTAGAACCCTATGAATTCTGAAGCCTAGCAGCCCCCAAATCCCTACCTTAATTCAATTACTTCTTCCACATATATAGCACTGGAGTCATTACCAGTTAAAATGTGTTAATATTATGGCAAAGGGAAAAAAAGCTAAAAAGAAAGAATAAGCGAAAAAAAATAAAAAATAAAAAAAGTAATGTATCTGAATTGTGTGGTTCCAGGCTGGGGGGAAACAGTGGAAGGACACTGGGGATGTGCAAGGAGGCCAGTCTGCAACAGACGCCGTTAAGTCCTTTGTTTAGGACTCTAACTCACCTAAGGCTGGCCTTGTTGATTGTTCTCCAGATTGATTCTCTGCTGGGTTACCTTCTGTGTGGAGTCTGCATGTCCTCCCTGTGTTTGCGTGGGCTTTCTCCAGCTGCTCTGGTTCACTCTTACATTTCAAAGACACTCTAATTTGGTCATAGGTGTCAGTGTGCATATATGTGTCCTAGTTTGCCGTCATCTGTGAATGAAGTTCGCAGATGACTGCAAACTAGGAGCCATAATCGAAACTCCTAACGATGTGGACATCCTACAAAAGGGCCTCACTGAGACAGATGCCTGGTGTCAAAGCCATGGCCTCAAGCTCAATGCCAAAAAGTGCATTGTCATCCCCTTTGGAAAAAAACTCTGTACCCATGAACTGCAACATAGGCGGTAGTCTACTTAACACCAAAAGTGTGATAAGAGATCTTGGGACACGGGTGCACAGTAGTCTCTCCTTTGATAATCACATCACCACAGTACTCAGGAAATCCTTCTACATGGCACACCTCATCACAAAAGGTTTCTCATCCAGGAAAAAAGAGGTTATTGTTCCCCACTACTCATCACTCATTAGACCCATTATAGAGTACAACGCCCCTTTTGGTATGTACCTCACAAGACATCTACAACAACTGGAAAGGATGCAGAAATACCTCACAAAGAGGATTACCAGCCTCAAACAAATGCCCTACGCAGACCGTCTCAAAAAACATCAGCTTTACTCCGTTGCATATCGCCTAGTTAGAGGTGATCTCTGCCTAACATACAAAGCTATGTCATACCCAGAGCTGTTGGACATGCTCCACTTAAAGAAATCCCAATCCCTCCAAGCTACATGCTCTAGGGACCTAAACCTTGTCACCACAATAAACAGAACATGCCGGAGGGATAGATTCCTGTCCCAGAGACTTCCCATACTCTGGAATAAACTACCTATCTATATCAAACAAAGCTCCTCATTAGCACTCTTCAAGAAAAATCTTGATGATTGGGTGGGAAATAGGAAATTCACCCTGGGGATCACCTCTGTGGCTCTGCTCGATAGTGGCACAGGAAAATAATTTTCTTGGGTGGCAAAAGCGAGGGTACCTTTTTGGCTGGGCTTGTATAGGCCCCAGGTCCGATAGCCTAGTACCTATCTATTAACCTATAATAGTCACTGTCCTGCTGTAATACAGGCCCACTATTCCAATTAACCCAACCCATCCAGTTGCTTTCAGCAGTCCTGTCCTTGATTTGATGTCACTGGCTACGTGTAGGCTCAAACACATAGCAGCACACATAATAGTTCACAGAGTAAAACGTAGTAAATTACATACAAGATAGCATACAGGGTGAGATATAGTATAAAGCAGCACATTCTAAGTGTAGTAACTCTCAGGTATTAGAAGTGTAGACATGTCTTATGCAAGATGCCTGACCATTGCCACGTGCTGACTTACACTGTATGTCATCTTTTATGATATCATTATGTTTTAAAACTAAATGTTGCACAGCTGCTACTCTTTGCTCACTATGCCCTAGTGCAAATGTACATCACTCAGTGCTCATGGACATACATGAAGATCGGAGTGTTAATCTAGATGTGGGATGGTAGGAAATGGGCATATTGCCTCAGAGAGTTGTAGACAAAGCCCTGGGATGAAATGAGTATTCAGAATGACTCATCCTTGGCAAGTTTCCATAGTGAAGTGCTCAGAGATAACCAGACAAGAAACTTAGTTCTGTCTGGGCACCTTTCCATTTAATGTGATGCACAGCAATAATTGGCTTTGCTGAACCAAAGTCTACATCATTTCATACATGGTGCTCCTCAAAGGCCGTCTAAATGATAATGGCAGCTCGAGTTCATCTTTTTAATACTGGACATATCAGTTGAGAAAGTGAGACAGGCGAGGGTGAGTGGAAGGGGAAAGCCATTGTGTTTAAAACTAGGTCCTTCAAATGCTTATTGGGTATATGTAAAAGTCTTCTGTTTTTTTTCTTCTCTATTGTTCAGATGACAACAGGAGGAAAATAGGCACCTCCACTTCCGACAACAGACATGTCACTAGTGGAGTTCCCCAGGATCTGTCCCGGGACCCCTACTGTTTGGCATCTACTTCTCAGAGGTCCAGGCAAAGACAAAAGGCCTGTGGCTGACCAAGTTTGCAGATGACTGTAAGTTGGGTGCTGTCATTAACTCCCCAAATTATGTTAACATACTACAAGAGGGTCTCACAGCAAATAATGACAGGTGCCAAAGTCATGGCCTCAAGTTAAATGCAAAAATATCTCCTCCTTCAACTCAAACCATGCTCCCCTCCCCCAGATAACCTACCCACAATTTTCCTCAAATTGTCTGCAGACAGCATTGCCCATCCCATCTCTATCTTAATAAACCAATCCATACTAGAATCATACGTCCCCTCACTATGGAGATATGCCTTTATCATTCCACTCCATAAAGGAGGCAAAAACACTGATACTTCTAATTTTCGGCCCATAGCCATCCTATCCTCACTATCAAAAATCATGGAGAAATGTATTTCAATCCCAAGTGATGTCTTATATAACCCAAAACTACCTACTAACCCCTACACAACATGGTTTCTGTCCTGGGCATAGTACCATCCCTGCCCTCCTCTTCTTTCTAGATTCCATAAGCCTTGCTCGCCACTCTAGCAAAATAGTTTCTACTCTGTTCCTTGACCTCTCCAAAGCCTTTGATACCATTTCTCACCCCTTACTATTATCCCAACTCTCCTCTCTCAGCCTCTCCTCTCTACCATCACCTGGTTCACCAGCTACCTCTCTGAAAGACAGCAAGCTGTTAAATGGAAAAACTCACTCTCTTCTTTTCAACACACCTCTACCAGAGTTACCCAGGGTTTTATTCTAGGCCCCCTCCTCTTTAACATTTTCATAAATAACTTCCACCAGTCTCTCTCCAATGCCACACTAATTCAATATGCTGATGATTCGACCATTATTTGTACAGCCGACACCCCCTCCAACCTACTTCTCAAAACTCAGTTGGCCTTCTCTAATACCGAATCATGGATGCATAGTAATCACTTCGCCTTAAATGCCAATAAAACAAAGTTAATGATGTTCTCCCCATCCAAAAACACCAATATAGACAAAAACTCTTTTACAGTGACTGCTTAGAATAACAGCCCCATAGAAATTGTATCGCATACCAAACTGCTCAGTGTCATAAATTGAGGAAAATCTAACATTTGACATACATATCCAAACTAATATAAAAAAAAACTCACCAAAAACTAGGTCTCCTGTATAGACACAATCATTACCTTACCCCCTGCACCAGACACACCCTTACCTCTACTTACCTTCTTCCCTATCTTCTGTTTGGTGCCCCCCTATTCACTAATCTTCAGCTAAGCTTACAGGCCAAGTTGGAAGCCTGTTAAAATAAAATCTCCAAATTTACTACCAACTCCAGAAACTCATCGCATCACTGTCTCTCTCTCCACTCCCTGAAATGGCTTGAACTTCCTAACTACCTCAAACTCCTTGGACTTACTACTGCTCACAAACTCATATTCAGACCTTCTAGTTGTCCTTTTCTGTCCACCTCTTTAACCCCCTACATTCTCAACCACTCTCTAAGATCAGAAAACCACAATCTTCTAAACTTATATAAGCCTCGTCGACCCCCTGGCCCCACCTACTGTTATTCTGCTCCCTAGCTAAACTCTGGAATTCTCACTCTACCACCCTTCGAAATACTCAAAGCCACTCAAACTTCAGAACTCTTCTCCAGTCTCACCTCCTTTCAAAGTGGGAATGTTCCTGTACCCCTACCACATAAACTCTTTAACACCATCTCCCATGCACTATATACCTCAACCTTCTATCACTGTGATCTCTTACCCTTTGGCTCTACTTCATCTCCTACTGTATAACTCATAAACCTCCCCCCAACCCACTCCCTTTCTCCACTATATACCACTTTTACCTCTCCCACCTCACCTTCTTCTCTCTGTCCTCTCCTCATATTTCTAACTTCCAGAAAAAAAATGTTTTTTTATCCGTACATAAATGTTTTACTTACATGTTTTTTTCATCTGAAATGCCTGTACTTTTAATATATTTAGACTATATGAATCTCACTTTTGTAAATCATTACCTAGGATTATGACTTTTATTTAACAAATTGCATATTATCTCTATTTTTCACTGGTCTACTACTTTATTTACTTCTGTATAACTATTATAAAATTGTCTATATTCTGTGGAGCTTTTCTCCCCAGGCCTCCACTGAAAATGAGGTCTTCCAGGCCCAGTGGACTATCCTGGTCATCAAATTGTAATAAATAAATTAAAAAATGTATCATTATACCATTCAGCAAACACATGGCCCCTGCTAATTACCACATCAACGGCAACCCCCTAAGCACACAACCTGTGGTGAGAGACCTGGGTACTCAGTTTGACAACAGTCTCACATTTGACCATCATGTAGCGGCAGTGGTCAGAAAAGCCTTTTACTTGGTTTATGTCATAAGTAAAGAGATTGCATCCAGAAAAAAAAGGAGGTTGTTATCTCTCTATAGTCCTCCCTCATTAGACTAATAATTGAGTATAATACCCCATTTGGTATGTACCTCTCCAAACATCTGCACCAACTGGAAAGGCCACAGAAATACCTCACCAAGAGAATCCATGGCCTCCAACACCTGTCCTATGCAGACAGGCTCAAATCACTATCACTCTATTCGGTAACGTATAGATTGCTCAGAGGTGATCTGTGTCTCGCCTATAAGGCAGTCTCAGACCCTGCCCTACTAGAGATGCTCCATATCCATAAGTCTAACTTCTTGCGCATTACCCACTCAAAAGGCTTGAATCTAGTATGCGACATCAACAAAACCTGCTGGAGAGACAGGTTTGTCTTCAAGTGGCTGCCCCGTCTCTGGAATAGACTTTGCATACACATCACAACCTTGATGAGTGGATGGGAAATCAGAAATTTGTCCCAGGGGTTCCACCTGTGTCCCTCATTGACAGGGGTGACAGGCGCTGACTGAGGTTTTGTTTTGGGGATAAACCCTTGGCTCGGCTTGTAAGGGCCCCAGGGCCATTAGCCTAGTAACCTCCTATCATCCCATGATCTTGTGAAACATCTTCATGAGTTTGTGGACATATTCATCACTGAAATGTTGAGGTTTCCAAGATATTAACTGTTTGATAACTTCAGAACTTCATTTAAATTAAAGGGAAACATTTGCAGTATGTAATATTTTACTTGTTGCAATCTCTTGTGTGGCAGTTTAACACCTAGGATATGTTAATGATATCCGACACTGCTGGGTTTGATTCCTTCAGTGTGCATTCATTTACTGTGTGACACTGAGCAAGTAACTTAACCAAAAAATGTCACCTGGGTTGCCCCTGAGAAGACACACTTCTCCTTACTGGGTTTAGCTGGTTAATAGATGAAACAAAAAATAGCTTTTCAGCTTCATAAAAGTTAGTACTCACTTTAATTCATGTTAAATGTATTTGCTGGACCTGGTGTTCTCCTTACATGATGGCTACTGTCCTGGATGTGGGCCAAGTTTATATTTTCACATCAGATCTGGACCACGGTCAAATGGGGCTCCAGGCAGGGCAGTAAACCAGGGCCCACAAATAACAATAGCCCATGTCTAACAGTGTCTCCTCATTTGCCATAAAATAGTGATCAGATCTGTCACTGTGTATACTGTTTTCTTCTTCTTTACAATGATCCAGTAACTGTATTGCATAATAGCAACAATCACTGTTAGCCCCATGGAACATGGAGGTGTACCCCATGCACAATTATGTTTTGTCACTCAAGCTTTACCTTACAGGTAAACTCTACTAGGCATAGATAAACCCCTGTGCCCCGCCAACCTGGCAGTGGTTATTTTTATAGAGTCCAAAGGTCTGGAAAGATATATAAAGATAGCACCCAAAAGTATTAAGTGTGCTACTGGTAATACAGACAATCACACTATTAATGCTGTGGAAGAGCGAACGTGTAGCTGCATCCTTAGAACTAATGTAAGTTTACTCAACTTTTCTGACTATTCTGTTTTCCAAGATTGTAGTTTATTTATTTGGTGGGGGGGAACTGTCAAGCCAAGGGTTTGGTTTATGTCAGTGTTTGTCAGGGGTATAATATGTTTTATGTAAGCAAAACTGAAAGACCACTGAGAAAAAGGATTTACGAACACTCATATGCTATGGAAACTCATAACTACAATAATACTTTGCACAGACATGCACTGAAATGCAACAACTTTACAGGATACAAGTTTGGTATTTTAGAAGTGGTCAGATACAATGAGAGGGGAGGAGATTGGTGTAATGAATTAGCGAGAAGGGAACTGATGTGGCAGTTGTCACTAAGCGCCACCCAACCACCAGGTATCAATGACCACTTATCTATGGTGCCTGCACTGACACAAAGGGCACTTAAGTTAGAAAGGTATTTTGTAAGGTTCGAAAAACAGTTTATCTAGAAAGCAAAGTACATACATAAAACACACACTTCTTTACAAATATACCAGCATGTGTAATTCTCACTTCCCAGTTTTAACCTGTTTCTTTAAATGTTAATTGATTTTAAATCTTAATTGATTTTGATTAAGCTACTATTTATACCATGATGCAATGCTTTTTTATGGTTTTGAAAAATTCTGTGACTAGATCAGATGAAAGCGTTTACCTTAATTTCTGCATTGGATATTTATGCAATGGATGGTTTTACTTTACTAATTTTATGTACCACTACAACAATTGTTTGGTGGAATTTTAAGACTTTGCTGCACGTGTTTTCAATTAAATTGCTGAGTGAACTTTTGGTCTGGTTTGTGCTTCTGGGTGCTTGAGTCAGTTACAGGAGTGTTTTTGTGTTACTAGTGGATTCTACACTCCTGCACGCTCTCTTTTTACTTGTGGTTGGTGCTGAGTGTTTGTCTGACTCACCCAGTACACAGTGGAATTACCTTTAATGAACTGCAACTTTTGAGAAATGTACTTTTACAATTATGGATTCCAGCAACTCAACTATGCCTCAGGCAGTCCACTTGGAAGCAGCGAACTCTGATATGGTGACTGTAGATAAAGAAAACAACATCGGACATTTGTATAAACTTATGTCTTTGCAGTATCAGCAACTGCAAAAGACACTGGACAAACTACAAGCCCCAGCAGCTTTAGCGGCTTCTCAAATGGCGACAGTGACGTCATCTTGTGTTCCCTTTGACCCAAATGGGGAAGAAACATTGGGCTCACAATGAGTAGTTGGATTATCTTCCTTGAACAGTATTCCATGTGGGCAGCAAGTTAACATCAATCACATGCAGGAAAACTCCAGGAAAATTCATTTTGAATGATGGGTAAAGGATGAACCCCTGCTATTTACGGAAGCAAGACAAACAAGGAATTTGGACATTTATCAGTGGCTTAAGGACTTTGAAATTAACATGAGCAAGGTACATAATTTACAAATAGACAATGCGTACCTTGCTGAGTGTATTAAACAGCAGAGAATACCGAAGGGGCTGCGAATGAGTAAATTCCCCAACGGTCTAACAGTGGGACAGCAAGACTTAGACGAACTTTTAGCCATGTTCGACAGACATGGTGTGGAATTACTTCATTTTATTATTAAAATAAATAATAAAATTAATGGATTGTTAGAGGATATAAACAAAATTAACAGTGATATTTTAAATGATGTAAGTTTTATTAATTTTGAAAGTAAATATGACAACATTTTTAGTAAAATTGAGCAACAGGTTAAAGATAACATTAGCAGAAAACAAAGGAAACTGAGGAGGGATGAGTTGGAA
The DNA here is from genome assembly GCF_019279795.1 of Protopterus annectens. Taxonomy (NCBI): domain Eukaryota; kingdom Metazoa; phylum Chordata; order Ceratodontiformes; family Protopteridae; genus Protopterus; species Protopterus annectens. The sequence continues at coordinate 11,031,300 of NC_056735.1, forward strand.
TACAAATATAAGGAAGCTTACCAGCTTCCTCAAAGCTATTATGGTGACAATGTACTAAATAATCGTGGGGTTGACTACAGAAATGGAACAGGTTCAGTAGGTTATGAAGTAAGGGAGGAGAATGATGAAGTAAAGATAGAAGGTTTTAACGGAAACCATGATGAGGTTTTCGACCAAGAATATCCACCCTTACACAGGTCTGAAAGAATTTTAAATCATGACAGGAACAGACAGAATTTTTTAGGGGGACAACAGACCCCAAGAGGGAGGGCCCAGAGAGTTCCCAGGAAGTTTTGGAACAACAAGAACCACAACAGATACTGAGTAATAAAATACCCCCCAGTGGTATTTCCCATTTCAATGGCAAACTTTTGAGCTTAAATGGTTTCAATATTTTGAATTACATAGAACAACCAGTTACGGCTACCCATTTTTCTTTTTTGAAAAAGGACTTAAATTTGTTCCTGCTAGGAAGCCAGACATAGTGGGGGTTATGACTGAACTGAAACTTTACATTAGAAAGCTCAACCTGCGTTTATTTTTTCAAGACATAGGTGAACAAACTGGTTATTTACCCAGTAGGTTTAGGAAAAGTAGTTTGTTTAACCCCCCCTTTGCACCCTGTTTTAGCTCATTATGAGAAGGTCTGCACTAGGGAAATCTTCTTCTTCTTCTTTCAGCTGCTCCCGTCAGGGGTCGCCACAGCGGATCATCTGTTTCCGTTTCTTCCTGTCCTCTGCATCTTGCTCTGTCACACCAACCACCTGCATGCCCTCTCTCACCACATCCATAAACCTTATCTTAGGCCTTCCTCTTTTCCTGTTACCTGGCAGCTTCATCCTTAACATCTTTTTCCCAATATACTCTGCATCCCTCCTCAGCACATGTCCAAACCAACATAATCTTGCCTCTCTGGCTTTGTCATCAAACCTTCCTACCTGGGCTGACCCTCTAATATACTTATTCCTAATCCTGTCCATCCTCATCACACCCAGTGCAAATCTTAACATCTTCAGCTCTGCCACGTCAAGCTCTGACTCCTGCCTTTTTGTCAGTGCCACTGTCTCCAACCCATATAACATAGCTGGTCTCACTACCCTCTTGTAGACCTTCCCTTTCACTCTTACTGGTACTCGTCTGTCACAAATCACTCCTGACACTCTTCTCCACCCACTCCATCCTGTCTGTACTCCCTTCTTCACCTCTCTTCCACACTTACCATTACTCTGAACTGTTGATCCCAAGTACTTAAACTCATCCACCTTTGCCACCTCTACTCCCTGCATCCTCACCATTCCTCTATCTTCCTTCTCATTCACACACATATATTCTGTCTTAGTCCTGCTGACCTTCATTCCTCTTCTCAGTAGAGCATATCTCCACCTCTCCAGGGTCTCCTCCACCTGTTCCCTAGTCTCACTACAGATCACAATGTCACCTGCAAACATTATAGTCCACGGGGACTCCTGTCTGATCTCGTCTGTCAACCTGTCCATCACCATTGCAAATAAGAAAGGGCTCAGAGCTGATCCTTGATGTAATCCCACCTCTACCTTAAACACATCTGTCACTCCAACTGCAGACCTCACCGCTGGCACACTACACTCGTACATATCCTGTACCACTCTTACATACTTCTCTGACACTCCCAACTTCCTCATACAATACCACAACTCCTCTCTAGGCACCCTGTCATATGCTTTCTTTAAATCTACAAAGACACAATGCAACTCCTTCTGACCTTCTCTGTACTTCTCCATCAACACTCTCAGAGCAAACATTGCATCTGTAGTGCTCTTTCCTGGCATGAAACCATACTGCTGATCACTAATCATCACCTCCCTTCTTAACCTTGCTTCCACTACTCTTTCTCATAACTTCATGCTGTGACTGATCAGTTTAATCCCTCTGTAGTTACTACAGCTCTGCACATCACCCTTATTCTTAAAAATTGGTACCAAAACTCTTTTTCTCTATTCCTCAGGCATCCTCTCACTTTCCAAGATTTCATTAAACAATCTAGTTAAAAACTCCACTGCCATTTCACCTAAACACCTCCATGCTTCCACAGGTATGTCATCGGGACCAACAGCCTTTCCGTTTTTCATCCTCTTCATAGCTATCCTTACTTCCTCCTTGCTAATCCACTGCACTTCATGATTCACTATCCGCACATCACCCAACCTTCTCTCCCTCTCATTCTCTTCATTCATCAACCCCTCAAAGTACTCTTTCCATCTGCTCAACACACTCTCCTTGCTTGTGAGTACATTTCCCTCATTATCCTTTATCACCCTTACCTGCTGCACATCTTTACTAGCTCGGTCCCTCTGTCTAGCCAATCGGTACAGGTCCTTTTCTTCCTCCTTAGTGTCCATCCTTTTATACAACTCTTCATATGCCTTATCCTTAGCCTTCGCTACCTCTCTCATTGCCATGCACCTCATCTCCTTATACTCTTGTCTACTTTCTTCATCTCTTTGACAATCCCACTTCTTCTTCACCAACCTCTTTCTCTGTATACTCTCCTGTACTTGTTCATTCCACCACCAGGTCTCCTTGTCCTCCTTCCTCTTTCCAGATGTCACACCAAGCACCTTTCTAGCCATCTCTCTTACTAGCTCTGCTGTATTTACCCAGCTATTTGGTAACTCTTCACTGCCACCCAGTGCCTGTCTTAACTCTTCCCTGAACATCACCTCACAATTACCCTTTTTCAATTTCCACCATTTGATCCTTGGTGCTGCCCTCACACTCATCCTCCTCTTCTTGATCACCAATGTCATCCTACAAACCACCATCCTATGCTGCCTAACTACACTTTCCCCTGCCACCACTTTACAGTCTTAAATCTCCTGCAGATTGGCCCTTCTACATAGGATATAATCCACCTGTGTGCATCTTCCGCCACTCTTGTATGTCACCCTATGCTCCTCCCTCTTGTTAAAATACATATTCATCACAGCCATGTCCATCCTTTTCACAAAATCCACTACCATCTGACCTTCTGCATTCCTTTGCTTAACACCATACCTACCCATCACTTCCTCATCCCCTCTGTTCCCTTCACCAACATGCCCATTGAAATCTGCTCCAATCATCAGTCTCTCACCCTTGGGTACAGTCATCACCACTTCATCTAACTCACTCCAAAAATTTTCTTTCTCATCCATCGCACACCCAACTTGCGGAGCATATGCACTAACAACATTCATCATTACACCATCAATTTCCAGCTTCATAAACATCACTCTATCCGACACTCTTTTCACCTCCAAAACACTGTTAGCATACTGTTCCTTCAGGATAATGCCTACGCCATTTCTCCTCCCATCCACACCATGATAAAACAATCTGAAACCGCCTCGGATACACCTAGCCTTGCTCCTCTTCCATCTGGTCTCTTGCACACACAATATACCAACCGTCCTTCGGTCCATCATATCAGCTAGCTCTCTCCCTATACCACTCATACTGCCAACATTCAAAGTTCCGACCCTCACTACCACAGTGCTAGCTTTTACCTGCCTTCAGGCATGCCTTCCGCCTCTTCTCCTCCTGTGGCCAACAGTAACCCAATTTCCACCAGCACCCTGTTGGCCAACAGTACTGGTGGCGGTCGTTGTTAATCTGATCCTCGACCGATCCGGTATGAATTTCTGTACTGTTTTCTGTATGTATGGTTTGGCAAAATCTTATGCCGGATGCCCTTCCTGACGCAACCCTCCCCATTTATCTGGGCTTGGGACCGGCACAATGAAATGCACTGGCTTGTGCATCCCCAGTGGCTGGGTTGTTTGCACTAGGGAAATATTTTATGAATTTCATAGCCACAGAGAAAAATTTTGCAACCTAACTAAGGGTGAAGCAATACTCCTTAACCAGTTAAGAGGTACTGACACTATGCATGTCATGAGGCCGGACAAGGGGTTGGAGTAGTCCTGGTAGACAAAATTAATTACATCAGTGATATCACCAATATGGTGTAGGATACTGATAAGTACGAGGTGGCCTCTTTGAATGAGATTAACATTTCCCATCAAAGGGTACAGTTGTTTTTGGAGGACAGTTTGTTATGGGGGGGGGGTGATTAATGAAGAGTTGCTTAATTTCTTACAGAATAAACACCCCCACTGTCTTCGGCATATCTAAAGTACATACACATGTGTTACCACCCCTTACAGACTTACAGTGGCAGCACACAATAGCTCCACTTATTCACTGGGGGTGTTTGTTGACCGGCTTCTCAAGGACACATTGTCCAGAATAGATTATTACTATATACTATCTGACTCCTGGGACTTTTTACCCTGGATACAAAATGATTTTTTTGAAGAAACTACAGATTCTCAAATATTGATGTAGTTGATTTGTTTGGGTCCATTCCTCATGACACTGGACTTGAATTATTCCAAGAGGCTTTGTTGGAATAGAGTGACTTGAATGCCAACATGATTAATCTAGTTATGGAATTAATGGAATTAGTCCCTAACAATAACTATTTTGTTTTTGAGGAGGAATATTATAGGCAGTCAAAAGGTGTTGCCATGGGGTCGAGTTGTGCCCCGATGTATGCAAACCTGGTTATGACAATGTGACAAAAACATTTTATCTTTGGATTTAATTTTGCAAATAACTGGTTATTGTACTTGCGATACCTTGATGACATTTTTATTTTGTGGAAGGGACAATTTGTAGTAGTTGACTACATCAATAATATATGTGATTATTTTAAATTTGCACACACTTATGATTCCACTGCTATTAATTACTTAGATGTTAACATTACTAGGGACGCAAATACGAACACATTCATATCCAAGGTTTATCGCAAACCAACATACTCAGAATAGTTTTTTAAGTTACAAAAGTCATCACTCCTTTTACGTCAAGAAGAATCTTGTGAGAAGTCAAATGATTAGGGGGGCTTGTATGTGTTCAACCCTGGATTGTTTGAAGAGGGAACTAGGTCAGTTAATTCAAATGTTTACTGACAGAGCTTACATGGAGGATTGGGTTCTTGAATTGGGTATGGGCATTCTGAGTGGGTGGAGTACTAGATATACCCCTTTGTTGGGGGTGCCCCAGCCTTGAAAGAAGCAACCTTTTTGGGGGGTTTGTTCCACTGACTCACATTCCATGGTTACCTATTACGGTTCGTTCGGTCACAAGATTAAGGACATTCTCAATAAAAACTGGGGTATTTTGGAGGGTAATGAGGACCTGATTCAGTCCTTTGGTAAAGGACCATCATTTTCATATAAGTTAGGACACAATATGAAACATCTCCTGGAACATCCCCTTTTAAATATGAAGGAAAGAAGGGGAACAAAGAAATGTGGTAGATGTAACCAGTGTCCACTTATTTTGGAAAATACAGAAATATTGACAGGCAACCCGCCGCAGAGAATTTACTTGGCAGGGGGGGGACTGTCAAACCAAGGGTTTGGTTTATGTCAGTGTTTGCCAGGGGTGTAATGTGCTGTATGCAGGCAAAACTGAAAGACCCCTGAGAAAAAACATTTACGAACACTCATATGCTATGGAAACTCATAACCACAACAATGCTTTGCACAGACATGCGCTGAAATGCGACAACTTTACAGGATACAAGTTTGGTATTTTAGAAGTGATCAGATACAATGAGAGGGGAGGAGATTGGTGTAATGAATTAGCAAGAAGGGAATTGATGTGACAGTTGTCACTAAACGCCACCCAACCACTAGGTATCAATGACCACTTATCTTTGGAGCCTGTACTGAAATAAAGGGCACTTAAGTTATAAAGGTGTTTTGTAAGGTTTGAAAAAACAATTTATCTAGAAAGCAAAGTACATACATAAAACACACACTTCTTTACAAATATACCAGCATGTGTAATTCTCACTTCTCAGTTTTAACCTGTTTCTTTAAATGTTAATTGATTTTAAATGTTAATTGATTTTGATTAAGCTACTATTTATACCATGATGCAATGCTTTTTTATGGTTTTGAAAAAGTCTGTGACTAGATCAGACGAAAGTGCTTACCTTAATTTCTTCATTGGATATTTATGCAACGGATGGTTTTACTTTACTGATTTTATGTACCACTACAACAATTGTTTGGTGGAATTTTAAGACTTTGCTGCACGTGTTTTCAATTAAATTGCTGAGTGAACTTTTGGTCTGGTTTGTACTTCTGGGTACTTGAGTCAGTTACAGGAGTGTTTTTGTGTTACTAGTTGAAACAGTACAGAGATATAACCATTTGAACTTATGATGGAATCCAGGCTAGACTGGTCGTTATAAATTGATGGAAGTACAACTTTTACAAAACAGTCATCTGAAAGGGTGTGTAGGTTTCATTTCTTTTTAGAGTAAAATAAACAAAAACTTTCCAAAATATAAATATATAAACTTGGTGCGATTTTAAACCTAGAAGCAGTATTCAATCCTGTATAGAAGCGGTCTTTTCATTCTGTGTATCATGATGAGATGTCAAAAAAGAGAGCGAAACATTGCATTTTTTTTCAATAAAATTTAAAATGCGGCAACTGCTTTGTCTCTGGGAGCAGAATCCCAGTCCATTGACATTTTATAGAGAATTATGCCAGTAACAGTCTATGGTCATTGATATGTGATGAATCAGGTTGGATAGACAGGATTTTAAATGCAGTGAGCCAAATAGCCAAAACTGACAGTATGCTGTGGCAATCCTTCCAATAGTGGTCAGCAGTTAGAGACGTAACTAGGTGAGGCAGGAAGAATTAGATTTAGTAGATAGTATGCCGCGACTTATGCTGAACAGAGAAAATCAATGTCTGCTGGAAAGAATAAAAAAAAAAAAAAAGGGTAAACTCCAAATCAGTGGGCATGTGGACACCAGTTGTATAGCTGAAGTAGCAGAGCACAAATACTGAAAACAGAGAAGCACTACAAGGAGGTAAACGGCAGAGCAATTGTTTCTGAGAGGCTGTCGGTGCCACTTATAACGAGGAAAGGAAAGGGAGAATTCTGGAGCTCATTGTAACCAGAGATACAGACAGGAAGTGAATGTAGGTAATATTGTTTTCTGGTTATCCTACTAGACACAAGGCTCTTTTCATTGGTTGATTTAGAGCATTGTCTGGTTAAGTGACTTGCCTAGAGTTACACAGTAGGCAGATGAAGGCTGAGGAAATCAAACCCTGGGCTACAGGATAAAGCCTGTTAGTCACTGTGTTATTCCTGTGGACTGAACTGACAGAAACCCTGCCATGAACAAATTCCATCTGTGTTTGTTTGAGAAGAATGCTGTCCAAGATGGGCTAGAGCAACATTAGAACAAGTGTTCGCTGATGAAATTGGGTAGGTCAGAAAGATCAGCACCAGTACAGTCCAGAGGGAACACAAGCGGCATGAAGGGGAATAAGGCAACTACAGAAGGCAATGGAGGGAATGAGTGAAGTGGTAGGTTGGGAGTGATACTTTCAAATGGCAGAAACCCATTCAAGAACAGAGTACTTAATGTCCATGTTGTACAAATACAGAATACATATACAACACATATAAGTAAAATATAATGGATGCAGGGTGGCATAGGCTATCTGGATTCGGGATTTATAAAAGGAACTGGAAGTACAAAGACGGTGATATGCCAGTGTGCATTCAAAATAAGAAAACTGGCATGATGAAAGAGAATGAAGGTAAGGAAATTTGGGTTAATACTTTGACACTAACTCCCTAGGGGGAAATGTTGGATGTTTGGTTGACAGTTGTAGTGTACAAACTACCAGATGCAAGCTCAGGACTGGAAATAGTAAATTTGCAAAGAGAAGGACCGTACCCATAAAAGACTAATTAACCAGTAGTGAACTGGGTAGTCACATCTAAGATTAAGAGGCAAAATAAAATGGTAGAAGCTTCACCAAAAGCTGGTTCCCAGCAGATAGAGTTGCCAAGATTAGTTTCTCCCATTTCAGCCACCTTCTTGATGGGTTTACTCTTAAGCATGATAGGTATATTAGTACCTCAGTGTTTATGATCAGCTGGTTTAGCTGTTTTTTTAATTAAAATGTTATTATATAATTAAGCAAGATGCTTCATTCTTAACCAGTATTTATCTGTTTTTAGTACTACCTTCTTTCTACACATTATTTCAGCAAAATCAGTAAATATACCCCAGTTTATGCAGTTATATTCCATCAAACCCACCCTTAGCAGGAATACAAGCACATCCAAGTATAACTTTTTTAAGTTGCCATATCTCCTACTGCACCCCAGTTGTTCCCCCATCACTGTGCTTGCTGTCTTTACTGTCTCATAATGTTAGATGTACCTACTTCCCACTTCACTGCTGGATAACTGAAGTCTGGTTAAAGTGACTTGTTTATTTCCC